>NC_062518.1:7818343-7863343 GCF_022655615.1 Tachysurus fulvidraco
TTCAACTGGTAGGTTGTGAGTTTGAGTCCCATGTAGAACAAAACTACCACTGCTGTGTCCCTGAGCAAGGTCCTTAACCCTCTATCTGTGTAAAATGAAATAAAATTTAAGTCGCTTTGGATAAGACGTCTGCCAAATGCTATAAATGTAAGAACAAGGTCATGTTTCTGCAGAAACTTACATATTATTAGTATAACGTATTAGATGCAACAATTCTCTGTACTGTTGTGATTGATAAAGTTAAAAGAAACATTGTGAACCCTTAATCCTTAAGATGATCTTTACTTGTGTTCATGTTGATATCCATGTGAAGTCCATGTTGTTTAGATAATAGTATACATACTGCATATACCATATATGCTGTACGGTTGTCTTAAAAATTCCAAGCCGATGGTAAGAATCAGGACAAATTCAACAAAACACTATGATTCGCCGAGGTGTTTAACAGTCTGTTATGTGTCACACTGAGATATTACATACTGTATGCTTAGTACAGCACTCTTTTCAAACACAGAGCAAACTCCAATTTAGATGCAAATATGTGATAGGAATGCGGGACATCCCCTCTTAGCATAATGCATCTTTTTTTTTCAATTCTAATTTCATATCTGACTGTTTGACAGACACCAGACAAAAGTGAATGTTATGTTGAGGATCTGAAAACAAAAAAAAATCGGAAATATAGGGGAAAAAATCAGACAGCCTCTTCCAATCTAATTAAATGTGTGTCTCACAGAAAGGCAGGTTATTGTGACTTTTTAGTGTGTTGCCATAGAAATAGTACTGATGGCAACTGCGCTGCCTGTTAACTCACAACAATGTGTAAAATCATGGCTGGGTTGTTTTCAGACCTGCATTGCCAGGATTCATTATGATAGCACTTCAGAACATCACTGTCAGTTGCAGAACTGTCCTTACATCCGTCGGTTGTGTGTGTGTGTGTGTGTGTGTGTGTGTGTGTGTGTGTAGTTCATCTCCTGAGAGGATACATGTATTCTCCAATTAGCTCACATGGTATTGTTAAAACTCCTTGTTCATATCAGTAGAGTCAAATTCAATCAGCGTTTCAATTTACTTTGTGCAACCAATGCATAAAACATAGATCTCCACACAAGCATCATGATGTCAAGCCATTTTCTTTATATAACTCAGTGTATTTTATATAACAGAAAGTTTTCTCCTAATGTTGAAATCATACTGTCTTTTTTTGGCAAGCTGATAAGATTTAAGTATAGAAAACCTCATAAATATGCTAATATATGCAAGCAAAAAAAATAATAATAAGCCCCAGACTCATAAACATATATCATTGTGCTTTCTTTCTTTTTTTTTTTTTTTTTGCCTCTGACTTTTCCCCCCCTCCGTTTCTTATTATCATAGGACAATAATGAATTTATTTGCATGGCCTTATGTAAGTCTGCATCTGTCCACAGCTATATTACTCTTCAACAAAACTCGAAACGTTTGATGTGGCTTTTGAAAGAAATTTCTAGCAAACAAAGACGTGCATAATCAAGACCCGAGACTACAATTAGAGAGTATATTTTGATTGCTATTGGATAATTATCCTGGGGATGGCCTGTTTTTAGACACCCTTCCAAGTTGAAGAACGAGACAGTAAAAGAGACAGATAGATAGAGGGAGAGATGCAGAAAAAGTAGAAGAGGGAAGAAATATAACAGCACATATGTTTACGATTTAAACAATGAGAAGTGCAGAGATTTGGATTAAACACAGGTGGACTCGACAGCAGGCTGAGTTCAGTTGGCTTTAGAGTAATACAAGGATTGTGAGACAAAGACGATTATTGGAGAAGCTCCACTGATATGATGAAACCCCCACTCTCTCCTCTCTCCAGGGACATATTACACCTCTCATTATACTACTGATTGGCCTGATTTTAGCTGAGCAGCCCATAGCATCATCCTGCCTGCACAATACCAATCCAGACAGAGCTTTAATGAAAACGAAGTTCAAAGATGCTGCGCTCACATTTTAGTGTTTTTGGAGTCTTTGGAAATTTGGTGGTTTTGAATGAGGGTGTGGAAGTATGTTCATTTTTCCCCTGATGATGATGATGATGGAAGCTTCCATCAAAAGTTTATTTTTCCAAAACTTTTTCCACTGTGCCTTAGTGAAAGCACCACTAAAGTGTTTATTTCTTTCTTTTTTTTTCTTTCAAAACCCTTGTGAAACACTAAAGAACTAAGACTTATTACTTATTTACACTCATCATCTTTATACTGTAAGCTTATGGAAGCACAATTTTAATAATTTTCTCATAGCTTTAAAAGTAGAAACTTCATCATTTTAGATATAAAAAAGAAGTTTAAAGATTCAAAGGACTGATTAATGGGATTTGCATTTGTTTTGGTGTGCTCAGGTTCTGCACTGAATTTATTTGTCATATCACACTCCACAGTGGTGTTTAATGGCTCGTATGAAAGTAGACAATCAGTGCTTTTTATATGTTTATACACTTCTGTTTTCTGTTTTTTTGCCTAGTCTACAAAGGGAATACTTTTCATAGAAAAGTTGCAACAACAAAAAAACAACCTTTCTGTTCTCTGTGATGCCCCAAGTGCTTACTCATAAGCATCTAAAATTTAAAGGTGCAAAACTCAATTACTAAAATTTGGTATACGGTAATAACAACTCACACTGAAAGCCAACAGTGTCCTGTGTAATTTTATGCCAGACTTGTAGTGATAAAATAATAGATTTTTTAACATCCCATAAGTTGATTGCCATTCCACCAGGTTAATGGGGGAAAAAATGGTTAAAAGACACAAAAACTGAACCCACATGTGTTTTTGATTACTTTTCCATCCTCATCTGGTGCTTTCCTTTCCACCTTTATTTTACATTATGATCTATTTAAAAATCCTTTGCTGTGAGCTTCACCTCTGTCATCCCTCTGTCTGTATTACCATATTACCACATTATGACGATCATTATCAACATGAACACTGCATTTATTTTCCCCTCACCCAAACAAACCCACCCCAGGCTCCCCATCATCCCGTCCCCATGCCGAATATGATGCGTGGGATACGTAGGCCTTTCACAGCTTTAAACGATCATTTTTTTATCCCATCACTCTATCACTGAACTTGAAATAAACAGTGTAATTTACAGGGCAATCCCCCCCACCACCACCACAACCGCCACCACCACCACCACTGTCCCACTACCACCAGAAATCCTCCACCTTCTCGATAGTCCGATTTGATATACTTCGATAGAGTCTTTCTTCCAGACACCATCAATTGTCTATGGATTTTTCCTCCCTCCTCTCAGCTCGAAGAGAAACAAAAAGGAGATCTGGGCGGCCTCAAGCTTGAAAGCTTTTATTGATATCGATGCGGGAGGAATATTGCCCATTTTCAGCGTTGGATCAATCAGCCTGTCATGCGGTGTTTTACGAGCCACGTCCGCGTACTGAGAGGTGGCCCTGCATTTCATGTGTATGGGTTTGTTTGTTTTTGTGTGTGTGTGCTATGTGAATGTGTGCACTGTGTGTTAGCATGTAGTGTAAGCAAGGGTCAGGATACATCTGCTTCCTTGGGAAAGATATTTGCAATTCTAATATGATTTAAATCTAATGTGGTATTAATGGGTTAATTGTGCTTCATGGTGAAATGTACACTGTCATGTTGTCCATCTGGAAGTTTGAACCAATAGAAAATTAAAAGAAGGTAATTGTTCTGTTTTTTTTCTGGAGGAACAAATAAAAATGGATGAAACTTCTAAAGTCACCAGGAATTTGCACTGATATTTGCTTAATGCTGAGGGTCAAGCACAGCTTCAAGCAAACAAATTAGTAAGCTTACCGAAAAGGAGAAATCTCTCTTTCTTTGCATCTTATTTCTTATTGAAAGCCATGTCTTTGGCCCTAGCTCTGCTCCTCAATCTAGCATACTTTAATCCCGGTATTAGGCATTTGAATCTCCTCACATCAGCAAGTGTCCCTGTCATTCTGAGGAACAAATGCTATGGCGTCTCACAGACTGTAAGAGCTACTTCGTGTATGTGTGTGTGCAGTGCAGAGATGCTCTAGTGCCCCATGGTACTAGTTAGCGTGGTGGCTGGCAGCTGGAGCGGGCTGATGGAGTGTGATGAGGGGAGCGGAGCATCACGATCACGCAGCCGAGAGATGGAGGAAGAGGAGGGGGAGGGGCGGCACACCTGGCATCCGCCACAGATGGGCATAATCATCTCCTCCCCTACCACACCACCCCAACCCCACCTCAACTGTCTCACCCGCTTCAGTGCATACACACACACACACACACACACACACACCCATTGAGGCAGCTTTATTTAGTGAGATCCAACCTCAAACACACCGCCTATAACTAATTATACCAGTATAAATCATGAAACAGATACATATGGCCTACCATATGTACATCTTTTACACTATAGTAGATACAGTATATCCATACGTGATGGATGTCTGCAAATACATAAATCGCGAGCTTGGCACATATCAATGTTTCCATACCCGTCCTCAGAAAACCTTCATATTACAACCAAGGTCTATTATCATCCTGCTGCTGGAGCTGTTTGTAGAGCATCAGTCCTTTAGCAGAGTGTGTACATACTGCAGCATGACACACTGGTTGACAGCTTAACATTTATTAGAACACAGGGTACAAATGAGACACACTTTGCACCAGAGCGTACTGAAGCACTCGGGATCACACACACACACACACACACACACACACACACACACACACACACACACACACACACACACACACACACACACACACACACACAAACACACACACAAGTAAGCAAGTATTATACCCTGTCTATTCAGTTCAACTGTGAATACATTACACAATCAGGTTGAGCAATTAAACACATCCACCGAGACTTACACATAGAAAACAAACAAGCAAACAAATCCTAATGGCTGCGAGAACAGCCGTGCTCCTGAGACACCTTCAGAGTCACTAAGGTTTTGGTTCGTGTCATTACCGAGCTTCAGGTTTGACACAACAGAGACGCTTTGTGTGCATGTAATTGATAGAACTCACAGTGGTGTCAAAATAGATTTGTTATTTTTAGCGCAAATGGTAATGCTAGATGTTATTGTGATGTACTGATTGTTGAAATTTGCAGAATCCTTCTGATAGCATTTAAAAAGAAGTAGTCAGCACAATGTTCTTAGAGATTAAACATGATTAGGCGTACTGCGATCGGAAAATAATCAGCGATACGGTGACGTGATGTTGGTCTCACATCATGCGGTCTGATGTGAAGCAACATTGCTGTCATCACCCCAAAGGGGATTATTTTCCAATATCAGCATGTCTGAAAATGTTTTTTTTCTCTAATTTGCCAATTCTAACAATTAAAGAATGACACATTGTATATTTCTTCCTTTTATAGCTGGATTTAATATTGTGGAACATCTGCAAAACAAATGAATTCTTGTTATCACTGTTTTTTATAGCAGCTGTAAACAGTTGTCCCCTCACCAGCCTCTCTTCTTTTTTAATCTCTCTCGAGGTTAATAAGAGAAAAAAAATGCAGCTTGGCCTGTTACTGAGAAACCACAAAGCCCTCTGTACTGAAGCCTTGAAGGAATTGTTACAAAAAGCACTGGAACTGGAGACTCCTTCCAAAACTCCTCACAGTAAATGTCCCTTTATGTATAAATCAAGATTTTAATCTGTTTGCAAAATAATTTAAAGCATGTTTGTTGAAGCTTCTACTGAGGTGATGTTTTGCAATTGAAATAAACCTCTGAACCAATCAGAGTCAAGCATTCAACAATAAGGAAGTTGCAGTAATATGATATGAAAGTGACTTATGTGTTTGTGACTCAGCTGAACGCTACAGGAGGAAACTGGGGCACAGGGAGGGATGAGACATAGCTTGGCAAAGTGTAATTACAATACACATGTAATAGGATGGGGGGGCACAGTGGTTTAGTGGTTAGCACGTTCTCCTCACACGTCCAGGGTTGGGGGTTCGATTCCCACCTCCGTCTTGTGTGTGTGGAGTTTGCATGTTCTCTCAGTGCCTCGGGGGTTTCCTCCGGGTACTCCGGTTTCTTCCCCCGGTCCATAGACATGCATGGTAGGTTGATTGGCATCTCTGGAAAATTGTCCGTAGTGTGTGAGTGTTTGAGTGAATGAAAGTGTGTGTGCCCTGTTTATTCCTCGATGCCCTACGACACCTGAGATAGGCACAGGCTCCCTGTGACCCGAGTAGTTTGGATAAGCGGTAGAAAATGAATGAATGAATGAATGAATGAGTGTAATAGGACATGAGACAGTGGGACAGTGAAGAATCTGCAGGTCATTAACATACAAATACTCATGCCGACAGCATCAATCAAGGGCCATATGCTTGTATTTGTTTATGTTTAATACAAATAAAGTTTTAAGAAAATATACATTTGATTCCACCTCTAAACATAACATTCACCTTTTCATGAAATACTAAATTACTAAGTTACTAATCCATGAGATAATCTCGTCGACAAGGAATTTATCATCTTGAAGGATTTGATTGCTCTTTGTCAGAAATAAACCGGACTGGAACTGCTCTCTGAGAAGTTTGTGTGAAAGAACTCTACAAGATGCTACACTTTTGATGATGGCCCTGATTCCCATGCAACTCTGTTCCTTCTTTTCCCTCTCAGCTGGACAATGAAGTGATGAAGACAGAAGAAAAACATGAGTGAACGCTGCCTCGATTATCTCGGCAGCCCAGCATTTGGTCGCTAAGCGGTTAGGGCGTTCATAGACCTGTGATTTATTTATCAAAAATATTTCACCAGGAAGCGCGCCCAGGACAGACCATCTCATGTAATGCTGACATTAAGACACCTACCCCCCCAACACACACACACACACACACACACACACACACACACACACACACACACACACACACACACACACACACACACACACATATACACACACACACACACACACACACACACACACACACTCCTCACCCTTTGGAGAGCCCTCTATTCAAGGAAACAAAAGGGTCTGCTACACATCCCCTCTTCTCCTTTGATGTTTATTTTAGTAGCCCACCCCTGCCGCTCTGGGCCCTTTAGTGTCCAGCCAGGTACAACAAGCTCTACTTTGTCTCAAGCCTGCCTCTCAGGCTGACCTAGTCACGAGGACAGCCAACTATTAAGCACTTTACTTGCAGCCTTCACTTAGATCCCTACGGCTGTAGAAAGCAGCCTGAGGGGGGACATCTAGCAAAGGTTAGCTCCAAGCACAGAGAGTGCGAGAAAGAAAGAAAGGGCGGTCCTTCACACTCTCTCAAGCCCCAGTGACGGGCTAGTGGGAGTGGTAATGTTGCTGGTGGAGTGTGTGTGTTTCCTTTCACTGGCTGCCAATCCATCAAGACTCAGGCTACCGCTGTGAGGCCCGTCAGCCAGCACAGAAAAGAACAAGAGCTGGCTACAGAGCCCCCCTTCCCTCTACAACCATCACTCATCTCCATCATGCTGAACTCTCCATGACCTTTTCCCTTACGTTCCTCCATTCTTTACACTGCTTAAGCGCCAGCTTCCAGCCATGCGGCGTCTCGACACAGCCAGCGTTTTTGCATCGAGGCTTATTTGTGCTGGTTTATTTACATATTGACATTTGATAGTAAAACTGACACTTATCAGAGAAATTAAGAGGAGCTCCATGTCCCCTTATGTGGCTTCTGGTATCGTGTTTGATTCCAAATGCATGCTCATGGTTACAGACAGTCTGTCTCAATTCTCGAGAACCATGACGAAAATAAGTCTCCGTGTCTATTAAAGTGGACAAACAAAAGAAAACAAAACAACCACATTAAAAACAATTTTTCCATCGCGTGTTCCACAGAAAAGTGGTGCAAGGGCAAAAGAATGAAACGAAAATAAAATAACAAACCCATACACCAGTTAAACCATCACTGTCTCTGCTGATGGAATTGATTTCTGATGAATGAGATTACATCAGGTTAAAGCACACATGCCCGTACTTATCATTTTATCCTGACCCACATCTCTCTAATCCAAACTTACTTTTCCACCCCACTTTGTTGTTTGTCAATGAGCAAATCGCATTTGCTTGCGTTGGCCGAAGCTTGCCGTTATGAAATTCGCAGGGTCTAAAACCAATCTGACATCGTTGGCCCTGCTCGACGGGCGGTGAATCGTGTTACTGTGATGAAGGCCCGAGGACAATGTCTGTGTCTTTATGACGGGGCTGCTCGGCAATATCACGTCCAGCCGCAAAACACACCAAAAGCCATAAAGCAAGCCTGACCGCCGGCGCTAGCTAATCACATGAACCCTCAAATCGGGACACAATATTGTCTGAATTCTATTTGTATCGGTGCAAGTGACCTACAGATGACTCATTTTCAACTTTAAAGGAGGAGGAAAGGATGAGAGGCAGGCTGTGTGTGTGTGTATGTGTGTGTGTGTGTATGTGTATGTGTGTGTGTGTGTTTGAATGGGCGGGAGGGGGTTGTTTTTCAACTTTAAGATGGATGTGCCAGTATCCAGTGTGATTAGAGAAATGGATAACTCACTAACATCTGTGCAAACTACAATAAAGAGGGATTTAGTGTTGCCCTGAGGAAGGCAAGGAGAGGCTGTCTGTCCATTAAACGCTTTATTACAGAGCCAGCAGCTCTGTTCTAACTCACTTATTTTTGCCTGCGCGGTGGCTCGGCCTCTGTGACTGCCTGTCATCCTGAGCAGACAACGCTCCAGGCGCTCCTCTCACTCTCTCTCTCTCTCTTTTTCTTTCTCAAACTGATTCCTCTCCCTCTCCATTTTTCTACCTCAATGCCTCCTCCCTACCCATCCCACCTCTCTCTTTCCTATGTGTACCATCTTGTCTTCCTTTACTTCTCTCTCTCTTATTGTATCATCATCATCTCTCTCTCTCTCTCTCTCTCTCTCTCTCTCTCTCTCTCTCTCTCTCTCTCTCTCTCTCTCTCTCTCTCTCTCTCTCTCAATCTCGATCTGTCTCTCTTTTTTACCCCTCGTCTGCCTGAGAGTGCACAAGGTAGATGACAATCAAATGACTCATTGAGCAGCTGGAGTGGTCGGCCCGGGCGAGGGCTTAACTACGTAAAGTGAGCATGATCATGTCACACTTCGCAGTGCTCGTTGGCTGTAGCCGTGGCAGCAGGAGAAAGAAGGAGGGTCTTGTTCTTAAAGAGACAGTGACACAGAGGAAGAAGGCCTGGTTTAGACAGCACAGGGGCTAATATCTGATCTCAGCTGTGCAGGACAGATGGCTCAGGGTGGTGCTTGGGGGGTCATAGTTGCTTGTGTATAGGTATGTTTTGGACATGATTCAAACACTTTGGCTGGATTTTAGATGAAGGAGGCTTTTAAGCACAAGGTTAAAAAGAGATGGTAGGATTTTCAAGTTCACGTTGCTCACCTTTTTGACCTTTCTAAGGTACATAAAGGGTAATTGAGGCAAACAAGATTTTCAACAGAATAAAAATAAACGAATGAAAATGATAGTAGGAAATTAAGCAAAGTAATCAAGCGATTAATTAAATACATTAATAAGGATTATTGTAGGTTTTCTTCGTCAATGGAGTGGTATCCTGATCGATATATCTTTTGTACCATTTAAGCGTCCCTTTCCCCTACAAAGCTGTGTGTTGCGTCCCTTTAAATTTTTACTCTAAAAACTATAAACTGATTACAGTCTATCATATCCATGCCCCCAGCTACAAAGTTAACTCCAAGGAACAGTATAGTTTAGTACCATTTTTCGGAGAGATATGTAAGCTGTTCGTCTAGGTTGTGAATAAGAACATCCATTTCATTTTCAATCCTTTTTTCCGTCCTTGATTAAAATACTATATTGTTTAGTTTAATGCACATGAACATGCTGGTTTACTGTATGCAAACGTTCACAGCTAACCAAATGAATATGACGTAAACACATGAGCTCAATGTGTAAGAGAATGAGAGAACAGAACACACCAACCCAGTAAGAACACACAAACCCAGGACGAGTATTCAGTGTTCTAGCGCTTATTTAAACACAACTCAAACCCTATAAGAGTTATTTCAACCCTGCTTATTTAACTGTCTATGCAATACTGTTTGGCACAGCATATTTGCGGTGTGTGTAAATCCTGTGTGTTTCTTATAGAGGCAAACCTCCTCCGCAAGTACTGTTGATAGATTTTATACTTGAAACAGGCAAGGCTATAAGATAGGTAATGTATTGTCAAACCATGACAAACACGAGAGCCTCCCTCATTAAATGTCCCTACATGCCATTTCAAATCTTAACTCTCTCTCTCTCTCTCTCTCTCTCTCTCTCTCTCTCTCTCTCTCTCTCTCTCTCTCTCTCTCTCTCTCTCTCTCTCTCTCTCTCTCTCTCATTCTCTCTCTGTGTGTGTGTGTGTGTGTGTGTGTGTGTGTGTGTGTGTGTGTGTGTGTGTGTGTGTGTGTGTGTGTATGTGTGTGTGTATAGAGACAAGAATTGATGCCCCATGTTTGGCTAATTAAGACGGCAGTAGACGTTTCCGAGCGCGTGAGATGGCGGAGAGGTGCTAATTCATAATTGACGTAATGAATGGAGTCTGTCTGTTAGCTTTTTAAACGCCGGCGATTTCACCATGATTAGCTGACACGTACCTTTGTGTGAATAATGAAAATATGTGCCGTGTTCTGAGCTTTAATGAATCCTGGGCCAATCTCGGGCTGCATTTTTTTCCGACAGCCATCTCTCTCTCTCTCTCTCTCTCTCTCTCTCTCTCTCTCTCTCTCTCTCTCTCTAGCTCGCCTCCCGCAATGGCTGTCGTCAGAGGAATGGGCCTTGTTTGACATGGACACTTTGTTAAATAAAATCTTATTATATTCTACTGAGGTAGTACTTCACCCAGAAGACAGAGCAAGAGAGAGAGAGAGAGAGAGAGAGAGAGAGAGAGAGAGAGAGAGAGAGAGAGAGGGAGAGAGAAAGACTAAAACAGCACATTCCTTTCAGCTTAGTGGCCAGTATGGACTGGTATCAGAAACTGAGGCGTGAGCCACCGCATGTGTGTGGGACTGTTTATATGTTTTGCGTTTGCCAGCAATCTGGTGTGTTATATCTGTACTTACCCAAGCTTCAAAGCCCAGCATGCGCCTTCACTTTGGTAGGCTTTACCGCCCACCGTAAACAATAATTACAATCAGCAGTGTCAGTGAGACGGTCCAAGTGTTTTTATTAAGGTGTGCTTGGAAACTATACTATTAATCCTGAAGAGTGAAGCGATGTTTGTTAACATTAGCTTGGCTTCATCTGAGCAACCCTGAAAAATGTTCCACATTTGTGAAACAAACATGTTTTATGCATATCATAAACCCAGACATATGTCAGAACAGCTTGTTTTTTTCCGGCTCTGGCTGTAACGTATGAAATCGTTGAGCGCCTATGCTCTATGATGAGGCTTGCGTGGTTGAGTATTTCTTAACATGTTACTTTATGCCCTCGTATCTCTGTAGCCAAGTCACTCAGACACAGGCCTAAACAGACAGCTAAAATAACACCCTGGCAGAGTAAACAAAGAGCGATTACGCCCATGGGAGTGTGGTGTCTGCCCGGGCCTTATGCTTAGCACCCTTCGCCCTCCTCCTCCTCCTCCTCTCCTGTCCATTCTGACACACAGTAGCTGAGTCGTCATGTTGCACTGTTTACCCTTCTGGAATAAACACGTACATATGTAAGTGATCTTTGAACATGAATTTACAAATTTTGCATTGTTAGAAGCTCTTCAATTCTTCCATGATATAGTAAAATATTGTACTATCATATAATGCTTGTCAGTTTTGAATCTGATGACTGCCAGAGTTCCACTTCGCTACTCGTTTATTTTGCCTTATTGCATCCGGTTGCGTTGTATAAAACATGTAAGAGAAATAAACATACCCCCCTGAATGTTCTGCATCTGCAAGCCAAAGGACAAAAGGATGAACAAAAATATGTGAAGCTGCACCACAAAAAAGATTTATTACCAAAATGAACATAGTCATATGAGAGGCATGAAGGGGATTAGGGCCATTTGGAGCGCTGGGTTATTAGTACTGCAGCAGAGTAATTGGGCCAATCAGAGCGCAGCAGAGGTGTGAGCTCCGTCTCTGATGCCCATCAGCTGTCGAGCTGGGCCAGCTGGGTGACATCATGGGGTCTGTTTCCGTGGTGATGATTGACACCGTGTCTGTCAAAGCAGGAGAGAGACATGCATGTGACTTGTCATTAGCAGGGAAGAGAAGAGCGGGGGTTGGGGTGGCGTCACATCACTGCCACTCTCCACCGCTCTCTCTAATCGCCTGCCCATTGGCACTAAGGCGGCGTAAACATTAGCACAGGGGAAAGAAACGAATGCATCTCATCAACGTGCCGCAGAGGAGATCATGCTTCCCCCACCCCCTCCCACCCTTTTCACTCTCCTTTAAATTGCTAAATTAAATGCAGAGTAATGCAATTTCTTTTTTGTTCTGGTTTTAGCTGCTGTATTGTTCAGTCCTTGATTCACCCTATGTTTAAAGAAGTTTTTTGTTGCGTGTGGCATGAATCCTGTGTGAACCTGAATAACAACTTAATTAATGAAATAACTGCTCGCTGTGCTTGTTGGACAAAAGCATAGAGGCATAATAACATATTGCATTATATATGCATAATAACATTTTAGTGTTAATTAAATTTAAATGAAAATCAATCGTAATTCAACTTTAGAGATGCTAAACTGCTGATAGTATAAAATAAGAGATTTATGTAGCAATTAGTTGTGTGATGATTTGGTGTCTATCTGGTTAGTGTGCTATTATGTTTGCTCTCTGTGTGGCAACTTCATTGTTCCTGAAAGATGATGGAATTATGAAAGGAGGACAAAATAGATTTTTGGCAGATGATGAGCTATCTATCTATCTATCTATCTATCTATCTATCTATCTATCTATCTATCTATCTATCTATCTATCTATCTATCTATCTATCTATCTATCTATCATCTATCTATCTATCCATCCATCCATCCATCCATCCATCCATCCATCCATCCATCTATCTATCTATCTATCTATCTATCTATCTATCTATCTATCTATCTATCTATCTATCTATCTATCTATCTGACCCAAAGTTTGTGGACACCTGACCATATGCGCTTAAGACTACCTTTCCAGATTTAGTTCTCCATCACTGTTATACCAACCTCCACTCTTCTGGTAAGGCTTTCCACTAGATTTTGGTATGTGGCTGTAGGGGTTTGTGGTCCTTCAACCACAAGTGCATTAGTGAGAGCATTGATTAGCACTGATATCAGACAGGAGGTTCAGTCAGCGTTCAATTATTCCCAAAGGTGTTCAGTGGGGTTTTGGTCATGGCTCTGTGCAGGACACTCACGTTCTTCGACACCAACCCGGACAAGCCATGTTTCGATGGAGCGTGCTTTGTGCACAGGGTGCTTTGTCATGCTGGAACTGGTTTGGGCATCTTAGATCTAGTAAAGGCATATTGTAACACTACTGTAATGTTAAAGCATCCATTCGAGACAATTGTATGCTTTTGAATCTGTGGCTACAGTTAGCCACATAAGGGTGTGATGCTAAGGTGTCCATATACTTTTAACCATATACAGTATGTCATGTATGTATCTGTTGAAGTAGGGGGTGTGGTCAAGCGTCAGCTGTGGAAGGAGGGAAAGCAGGTTAAACTGGCAGGTAATGCGTGATGATTCTCACCTGTGTCTTACAGCAACAGTGCATTCGGCAACTGGCAAAAAAAGAGAGAGAGTTCGATATTACTGGCAGAACTTGTGAGACACACACTCTATGGGCATGAACTTGAACTTGACAGATTGAAAGCTGAGAATACAGGATGGACCCATTTCTGTTTAGTTACTTTGGCACGGAATGAATTAATGCGATCCCGGATTCAGCTGAGATTTCACATGTCTCCTGAGACTTTCTCCACATCTAGGTTTGTTATAAATCTTATATTTTTGTGACTGTGTCAATTTGAGATACAAAACTCTAAATTATGACTAATATTACACTAGAACTAAACCTCTACATACTTTTTTTAACATTACATTAGCAATAAGCTGCTAGTAAGTTATAAATCCTTACACTGGTTATTAGCTAATCATTTGATACTAGTGCATAATTAGTGCTAACTGCAGATATGCTTTAAAGCCATTGCTAATATTAGTTTAAAGTGCTAGTCCATGGCATCAAAAGAAGTTACTTACCACAGCCTGCCACAATTAGTACAGCACTATCATCTATTCATCCATCCATCCATCCATCCATCCATCCATTCATGGCTCTTTTTCAAAGGTGTTCATTCATTCATTCACTCACCTACAATTTTCATGTCCATTCATCCACTGATCAATCAACCCATTCATTTATCCATCCATCCGTCCATCAATCCATTCATCCATCCATCTATCCATCTATCTATTCATCCGTCTATCCATCCTTCCATCCATCCATTCATCCACCCACCTATCCATCTATCCATTCATCCATTCAACCACCTATCATTCTTCCATCCATCCAACTATCAATCTTACCGACCATAAATCGACCCATGCATCCAAAACTGGGCTTTAACCAAATAGCAGCTTTATAGAAATCTGAATCTATCTGATGGTATTTTTTTTTTTTTTTACCATCTGTTTTTTTTTTCTGTTCAAATCCACACTGTATTGTACTGTATTCTTCTCTGTTCTTGTATACATGCTGAAGATGTTTATCAGCTTCTGACAATTTGGATCAGAATGACATCCTTGTTTCTCGATGGCTATTAGCGTCGGGCATTCTTCTGTGACTAATTGTAGCAGAGTTTTTGTGTGTCTACAGGGGCAGCAATAACACACAGACCCCTCAGCCATCATCTCCACCCCTCACCATCACTCCTGTCATCAGAATGACATCTCTGATTCACCCGTTTAACAGCAGTGTCACGATCTCTCTCTTCCTGAACACACTATCGGGCCACATTTCTAGTGGACGCATCGTCTCAGATTAAAGCATTGTATTGCGCTTTTGTATGCTCAGCAATGGTACAGATGTTTACACTCAAGCCTTGTGAAACACATCTGTTAAAGGCAAAACCAAATATCCAGGTGCATACTGAAGTGGGTGCGAGCTACGAAGAGAAGATTAATTAGCTAACACTTTAAATTAATGTCCATTGATAGACCTTTAATTAAGGTGTAATTAATTATCATTACAACGCCAGCTAATTATGTGTCATTACGTAAAACTAACCAAAATAATTGAATTAATCTAAGGTGATTCCAAGACATTCCACTTATTTGCAAAGCCAGCATGTTGGTCTGTAAGTAACGTTGTCTGTGTTATTATTCATCGTACGCGTTCTTGCATACTAAACATGGTGGCAGCCAACTGCACATCCGAATGGCAGTGTCAGGTCTGGTTAATTTCACGAAAATCTCCATGGTTTTTTTCTGCACGAGCACAACAAAAACATGGCTACCACTATCTAGACACTGCTGTATGCCTTGCTTTTGCCATTTTTTTTTTTTTTTTTTACAGTCGGGTGGTAGTGAGACTGATTAGAGCAGTGTGTGCTGTATCCTTGGGTCTCTGTCTTTTACGCTCCTGCTGTTTTGTTTAAGATGGAAATCCCCATAAGGCCCTGGAAGACTGACGGATCTTCAGCAAAGTTCACACTGTCTGCATCGTGAAATGCACTGCGCCCGCCCAAAACTGTCAAAACGACAAACAGTACATCTCCCCGGCAAGCCGAGCTCAGATACCACAGCCCGTGTCACAGCAAATGGACGACATCTTCTGCATGTGCCTGATAAGGCCACTCACCTCACCATGACCTGACTTGATGTACACACACATGCTCTCTCTCTCTCTCTCTCTCTCTCTCTCTCTCTCTCTCTCTCTCTCTCTCTCTCTCTCTCTCTCCCTCTCACACACACACACAACGACACAACGACACAAATCCTCTCCCCATCCACACTCCATCTCTCTGTCTATCTCTTACATGACTTCTTGCAAAGACATCTGCATGTCTCAACCACGCCTCATATAGTGCACAGAATGTCTTTCGCAGCTCGATCTGTCAATCATTTTCATCTTGTCCAACCCGATGACACCCGTGTCAATCAAGTTCACATCACACACATGACTCCCTCTGGCTATCATCCTCCATCTGTTGTGTCTCTTACACAGCAAGGGTAGAGCTATTGAGAACTATGTATCGGTGCGAGATGCACAAAAAAAGCCAACCCAGAAGAACTGCAGGTACAGGGAGCGTTTTGCCAAGCCAACAGCACAGCTAAGGCTCGTGCATGAATTGATTGACAGCTCATGATTGTCCCTCCTCAGCTGTGACATGCTAGCAAAGTACCTCCTCCTCTTCATCTGGCTTTGCCTTTTTTCATCTTCTCCCGTATCTCTCTCTGTCTCACTCATACACTCGCTCGCTTTTTTCCTCCTGCGTGCGTGTGTCAAAATGTCAATTTCCGTGCGACAGGATGTGACAAGGCCCGTTGCCCGGGGGGACGGCTGGGAATAGAGGGCCTCACAAATTGATTTTGATTTTATTCCAAATCATTCAGAGTGTTTAGCTCTAATGGGAGCTGATCAGAGAGCGGTCCGGAGTACGGCACCAGGGCTGGAGATTAGTTCTGTCACTCGGGCGATCAGTGCCCGTCAAGCCCACTCCAGCTCAGAGTGGCACGCTAAGGCATGGACCGATCAGAGCCACCATCCCGCACGTTATATAACCTCCACAGCTCAGCTCATGTGTCATGCTGCTCAACATGAGAATTTCCACCCACCAAGTTCTGAGCTATTAGAAACATATCCTAATGTTTTGAATTTGTTAAAATAGAGCCATTACTTCATGTGAGCATACTAGCCTTGAGGATAATGAGGATAAAACAGAGATCTGTGCTGTTCCAGACATCCCCTGTTTGAAATATCTGCTACAGTAGATATTAAATACTTTTTGTTATTATTACTTTTGGTGCCAGAAAAGGCCAACTGTACTTTTACACTGCTTATGGTTTCAGTATCAAAGTTTCTCAAGGGTCTGGGTTGCTTTTCTTGGTTCTTTCTCAAAATTTGTTATTCACATGCAACAAAGCATTTTGAATGCAGAAGTGTTTTATTACATTCATGTCAAGGTAAAAAATCAAATCAAATAAACTTTCCCACAATTAATTGCCTCCAATGTAGAACTAGACCTCTGACTTCCTGACACTACGGAGACTCCTTAAGATTAATGCTGAGTCCCAAAAGACATATTATACACAGTGCTCTTACACTATGCACTATCTATGCACTATGTACTCTATTGCATAGTGCATGAGTCTTAGAAAGGAAGTATCAAATGGAGCATTAACATTTTTACAGACTGGAAATATAAATATAAGCAATATAATTCCCAGGCAATGGCAGATGACATCAAAGTTTTAGCAGAATAAGCTGAATTGATAGGATGTTATAAAATAAATCTCATCACAAAAGCTAATTTTAAAGACGACTGTATGATGTCTTGTCCACCTGAGTGTCATCGGCCATCTTGAATCTTTTTCCTTTTCAGCATCAGCCCTGGTAGCTCCGCCCCTCTTCCACTACATAACCAAGCACTGCGTGCGGGAAGTGACCAACATTCCACACATTGTTTTTTTTTTTTTTTCAGTTAAGTATGCGCATAATCTACTTCACTACACACCGCACTACTCACACTATTTATACTACACAATGGTGAACAAATTTTTACTTGAACTCTTTGTTTACTGTTTTCTTACACTGTTTTTTTTTTATTCTCCTACGCTACTGTAAATGGTTTTCTTTCTCTCTGCCTGCTAGCATTTCTTGTTAACAGTGTTGGCATTGCTGCAGATGGAATTTTAAATGCGGAAAGATCTCATGGGACGGTTCTAGAAAAGCAACACTG
This sequence comes from Tachysurus fulvidraco, assembly GCF_022655615.1. NCBI lineage: Eukaryota > Metazoa > Chordata > Actinopteri > Siluriformes > Bagridae > Tachysurus > Tachysurus fulvidraco. The sequence goes on from NC_062518.1 coordinate 7,836,289, forward strand.
CACAAAGATCATTGTTAAATAATCTCTCTCACAGTTCTTAACTTTACTGCGAGATTTTAAGATGGGCGTATATTCAGTGGTTCAATCCAGTAGCCATCGAAGCAGATGAGTCTGAGTCGAATAAGTCATTAATGCTGCTTTCACAACAACCATAAATGAGAACATATGTCACCCAAAGCCAGAGGCATTCTAAAATGACATAGCCGTAAAAATGCGCTACTCATCTGCACACTGATAATCAGTGCCTATAACTGTCTCTGTCAGCCATCTTTGTCACCATATGTGAGCCAGTTGCACTTTGGGAAGTTGGAGCAGGATGGCAGGCTGCTTTGTGGTGGGTAGGGAACAAGACGCCGCTGGCAGCACAAATGTAGCACCATGTACAAGGGCTTCTAATTTGCAAGTGCTTGATGGGCCTGAACTTTTTGAGCCAATCGAACGTGACAGCATCAAAGAGTGAGCTAAGGCAGAGAAACTTTACTGCCGCTCTGTCAGACAAGACGTCCCACGAGAGATAGAGTGAGAAGGAAAGAAGGAAGGAGGAGGCAAAAGACGACCGGAGCGGTGTGTGTGTGTGTGTGTGTGTGGGTGTTAATATCAGGTCACGTGTAAATGCAGAAATGTAACCAAACAAATTTGTATGCACAAAAATACACATGTAGGCTGTTTACACCAGACGTAGAGCATTTCATGAAAATTACAGAGTCACAATTGTAATATTCGCTGACAGTGACACTTTCTCAAAAGGCTGCCATGTACGTACCTTGTGTGGTATGAATCAGGACGTTTTAAAGTGATTAAAGTTGTCATGGCGACACACATACACACTGGCATGAAAATACACACCTTACTCTAACTGGCATAATGCAAATATATTTGTGGGCAAAAACAGTCATTTACTGTACGGACTCAAACACAGAGCTGATACTGACCAGCACATTTGTACAGTAAGAACAAGAACTGGGCCAAGACTTGATTGTCCACCAAATTCCATTGATTTAATTAAGCCTGTTTGGTTAATAGGTTTGTTTTCACTTTGAAGAAATGACAGAGAATGTAGTTTTTCCGCAACTGGAAAATCCTCAAGACAGAAAACTTTGTTTTTAAAATATACATTTCTAGATAGCATAGCTCTTTAATAAACTAAACCTTTTTAATTATAGGCAGATATATAATATAATACAATAACAGGCTTTGAGAAGCTCATTAAATGAAAGATATTAAACTTTATGGTGGTCCGAATAACTCTGCTTAACATCAGGCCACATCACAATGAGTGTTACACTGTATGTGTTGTTGCATGTGGTGACAAAGATGCATATAAGTAAACTCTGTACCTTTAGCTCTTCTTGATGGCAATTTGGAGCATGATACAACAAACAAATACCCAGTGGGAAAAGGAGTGTCAGTTTTCTATAAGTTTTGCTATGAGAAAATTCTAGAAAATTCATCCAGCACAGGTATTGATAGGCCGGCTCTCCCCGCAGTCGGTCAGGTGAACTGATCTGGCTTTGCCTGTGGAATCAGTTTCACTCAACAGCATCTCATCAGGTCAGGCTGGACTTATTAAAAACTTTCGTCAAAGTGACACAGGGGCACGGCTCTCCAGGAGGGGTGTGTACTAGATTGGCATGACAGCAGGCAAAATGCCAGGCTCCCTAGGGGAGCACAGTGGAGCCACTGCCCCTAAGCCAGTGCCCTTATACCAAGGACAGACATGGCATTATTCTCTAGTGAAATGGTAGCTTTCACAAAAAAGAGACTGAGAGAAGCTGTCACGTTTTGTTTGCTTATCCTGCCTCCTTGTCTGGCTTTTAGTGAAGAGAATTAAGGTTGGTTTTGGTGTGGTTACCAGATAAAACAAACACTGCAGATGATGTAGCAGATGAGTCACTCAGCACAATGAATTTCTTCTTAAAGGTATGAGCATCAAGATAAAGAAAAGTCAATCAATTACTAGTATGTTACACATGTTGAAGGAATACTCCAGTCTTTTTTTAGTTTCCTCCTTTCATATTTATCAAAACATGTACTGTACCTGATGGGCAATTAATTTGGGCTATTATTAAATTTCCTGTACTAAAAAAAAGAGCATACAAGATACAAGATAACTCAAAACTCATAATGAAAGACCTGTGGGCATTATACATAGAAAAGGGCCTTATGTAGTTTTAACCTGAAGCAATATAGAATTAGCATGTAATAATTCCGGTTTCACTTTTCCTATGGATCTGCCTTAAAATGCTTAAAAAGTTTGAGACAACTACATATACACTAATTGATTGATTGATTGATTGATTGATTGATTGATTGATTGATTGATTGATTGATTGATTGATTGATTGATTGATTGATTGATTCATTCATTCATTCATTCATTCATTCATTCATTCATTCTGGGTACTCCGGTTTCCTCCCCGGTACAAAGACATGCATGGTAGGTTGATTGGCATCTCTGGAAAATTGTCCATAGTGTGTGAGTGTGTGAGTGAATGAGAGTGTGTGTGTGCCCTGTGATGGGTTGGCACTCCGTCCAGGGTGTATCCTGCCTTGATGCCCGATGACGCCTGAGATAGGCACAGGCTCCCCGTGACCCGAGAATTTCGGATAAAGCGGTAGAAAATGAATGAATGAATTAATGAATGAATTCATTCATTCATTCATTTATCCATTCATCTTCAAGGCACAGCTTTATCCAGGGCCAAAAAGCCCATCCTAGTAACACTGACCACAATGTGGGAAAGCACCATTGACCACACACACACACTTTCACACATTCATTCACACCTATCAATATTTGGGATGTGAATGCAACCCCAAAAATTCACATGAATCCAATTTGGACGCAAGAAGAACATAAAAACTACTGTGGTCCCATTGGAAAAGTGTCTGAATCTGCATTTCTGAATGAAATAATTGAAGAGAGATAAAATAAATGGGGCTGAAGTATCCAGGAAATCATGTGTTTTGCATAAACATTTATTGACGCCATAATAGCAGCCCTTCAGTTATTACTAAGAGTCGAGTAAACAGGTTCTCAGTTTTCCTTCTAGGTGTCAAAGTTCTAGTCCATAGTAATCATACTGAGCGTTCCTTTAAGGCATACTTAAAATTATTGCCAATGTGATGTGTTTGAAAAAAAAAAAGAAACTCAAAATAATAAATTCTCTGTATGAAAGTTCTGCTGACAGCTTTCCATCCACAGCTTTTACTCCATTATCTTGAGACATTATCATCTATGCACAAGTGTGTGGTTTATGGAGACGTGGGCGTGAAGCCTCACCTGCATGCCAGCCTTTTTAGTGGCTGTTTTTTTTTATTCTATAAAAGGCTTGGAGCTAAGCACTTTCCCTCCCTTTGTGAGCCACAGAGCTGCTTTAAGGTGCCTGCTAATGCCATGAGGAGACAGGATCTAATAGATTGATACACAGGTTTTGACATGCTATTTGAGCGTGCGGCCGCTCCATAATTGGCCACGTCATCATGCATTAAATTAACAATATATAGAGGAGTGCCCAGAGACGAGTGTCTTTGGCCGATCCGTCAGCCTTCAGGACAAACCACATCTGACAGCTCTCACTATCTCTGAGGGGATAAGAGCAGGAAGAGAGGGAGGGGAAGAGGGCAGAGATGTGGAGAAGAGGGAGAGTATTTGGGCAGAAGGCCTCTGTAAAGTATTCTGGCTATTGATGAGAATCCAAGATCAGTTTATTGAGTCGCTTTGTGGCTTGTTTCATCCATGACTGTACGTCTGTGATCTGTCCATCCAAGAAACGTAGACGTTTGTGTTTAATCCCACTTGCTTCGCATGTTTATTTATTCATCCGTTCATTTGTCTTGAGTCTGGATGTCAGTAAACTTGTGTGTCTTCCAGCTTTGGTGTTTGCCTCTGGTAAAGTTAAAGCCGCCACTTGTGATTTGCCATGGATACATGCCAACATTGTCTGGAACCCAAGCTTTATTTCATCCAGCGTATTGTTTGCTTTGGTGACATCATCAGCTTAAGTGTCACTAACTTGTGAATGTGTCTGCATGACTGGCTTTTTTTTTTACAGGCAACTCAGACTTCCTGGCCCCACTGTGAGCCAATATACATCAACTACTGTTCCGCCTCTGTAATTGCCCGGGAATCCACAGCTTCCACTTCCATGTGTTGTACTTAATAAGGCTATCATTATAATGATTAGCCAATCTTTGAGACCTGCCGTTAGTGCATAGTACAAAGACAGGGTAGGAAAATGTACCTTGAGTTTCTTAGATATATATAATATTGCTCTTTGTACAGAAAGATTGCTCATGTGTGTATGTGTGCATACTGCAGAAATTATTAAAATATATCACATCATGCTGTGTTTGGGTACGACGGGTGGCATGGTGTATTATGGAAACACTGACACTCCACATTTTGATCTTTAAATTACCTTGCAATAGGAGAAGTGACCTTTTTGTAGAAGCTATATAAAGGTGCGATCTATGCAGGGTCTCCATCTTTTGATTTATTAGCATAAAACCTAAAATTGAACATATTATATTGCCCCCTGTTCTGACGCAAGACTTCTGCAGATCTTTGGTATTTGAAGCTCCCAATGTTTCTGTAATTTTTTTTTTTATTTCCAGTGCTAAGTATGTATGCTGTACGCTGACGGTACAGGGAAGAACATGCCATGTGTTGAAATGCAATCACTGCTGATTCTCAAATTTATGGCTTCTGAACTGTCGAACAAGGACTTCTTTGGATGAAAGTATTATTCACACATCAATGGAAATATGAAAATATCATTCACACATGACTCACACAGCCATCCTTGCCTTCGTTTTCTCTTCAGTATGGTCACACTCCACCCCTGTATATTCACACAGAATTATCACAGATCTCGTCAAAGGGTCCAGGTTTATTTTCCTTTGTGACGGAAATAGCCATTGAACACACAAGCTTTGTGCGAGGAGGAAGCTGGCGAGACAACACAGACTGCTTTATAGCGCCGCCACAATAGAGGATCACAATGGCGTCCTACTGAGACAGTGGCACACAACACAGGATTACACCAAAAGGGGACTTAAAGAGACCCAGATGAAAGAACAGAGGGGTGTTGAACACCACCTATTAGACATAACTCTGCTCTAACATAGCTCATGGACAAGCAACCACACCTTAGAAGCAAACCTTTTTAAACATGTAAAGTAAAAAGCTGAGGTAAAAATGAAGTCTTATACTTAAATTTTGCTTTTGTTTATAAGCCAGATACAAAACACAGTGTACTAATAAAATGGTGTAATAAGAGATCCATGTCTGCTGTCATCATGAGTGGGTTTTTTAATCAGCGCTGTTTTGTTTTTATGTCAAACTTTAAATTGTGCAGGAGAAAATCAAAAAGGAAATGTCTTTAAATGTAGATACAATTGTCGTGCACATATAACAAAGCCTACTTACTAGGCTCCTGTGTAGATATTTCCAAATCATTAAATTATACATGAGAAATTACAGTAACAATTATTGATTCTATTCAAGTACTTGATTTCTCCTGATCAGGGTTGTGGTCCATCTGAACCTTTCTCAGGAAGACTGGATATGAGGAGAGAATATACCAAGGATGGACTGCCAGGCAGTCAAAGAGATCCAACCTGGAGAATCACCTGGAGAATCACCAACCTGGAGGAATCCAACATGAGCACATGAAGAAGAAGAAGAAGAAGAAGAAGAAGAAGAAGAAGAAGAAGAAGAAGAAGAAGAAGAAGAAGAAGAAGAAGAAGGCACAAAAGTTCAGGTAAACCATTACATGTATAGCATTTGCAGACTCCCTGTTCCAAAGCCACATACAAAAGTGCTTTCAAGTAAAACAAAAATTAATCTATTCCATGAATGTACTCCGGTATTTCTATTCCCAGCACCATATACCACTCTGCAAATCTTATTATTTTTGCAGTTTGTTCTTATTCAAATTTGAACAAGTAAGGATTAGATGTATTTCAATTCTCACCCATGTCCTGTCAGTAATAGAATTTTTTAAAAATAACTTTGCTCAGCTGAGTCTGTATGACATCTATAAATTTGGTGGTGAATGTTACCACATGCTACCCTGCAATAACACATTAATCCAGCGACAGCATTTTTTTTTAAAACGCTGTTCATGCAAAGTGCTTGGAGAAGAGCATTAACTGCTCTGTTCTGTTTAAATGAGCTAACACATGCTCATGATTAACTAGTGTTAGTCTGATCGACAGGATCATCGTTCCCACCAATTGTGCTTTCATAGACGCCCAGCCATGGACAGCTGTGCCATCAATGGAATACAAGCTCTTAGTTTTAGAGCGTTGCAGGCTTCGGGAGCACAAATCTTTTCTTGAGCAATTAATAACAACAAATAGTATATCATAATAATTACAGTAACCAGTGGTTACAAAACTATAGATTTTTTAAAAAATGCTCTAGATATAGTCATGACTCTTCTTGTTTGGTATTTATTTGATGTAATCTTGCTGTATGTCCTTCAATATCTTGTTCACAATCTTAACAATAATTCACAATTTTGGTTGAAGAATGTTTGTGAAATATTTAGAGAGAAAACTGCACACCCAATCTTAATTACAGTGCCAGATACTGGTTGACATCCACGTTTCACGGTCCACATTTCAGGCCTCAGTCTGCATCAGTGTCCTACATTATGTAGCTCCAGGTGTCCTTACAGAGGGCTATCAACGGACATCGCAGCAACGGGTACTGCTGTCAGGCCTGGCCCCCGCGTGACAGCGAGCAGCATAGCTTCTAATAAGGGTATTCATCACGCCACCCAGGAGCCATGACAAGAGAGTCCGCACCACGCGATTGTCCCTCAAATATGAACTTATCATTTAATTACTCTCCCGTGCCACTTGATTGCCTTGTCAAGATGCAGGTTAGTTAAGAGGAGAGATCTCCTCTCTCGTCGCTGGACCCTGGACCTCTCACCATGACAACAGCTCATCTCATCAAGTCATCAGCTGCCCTGGTGATCCTCCAAATGAGATTCAGTTTCAGCCTAGCAGTTTTTTTTTAATTCTGTCATGTGTAGGGTCAGAGTCATAGAGTGCTTGAGGGGAGAGTTTTATAAGTGAAGGGGCGGTTGATTGCTCCATCTTAAGCAGTGCAAACAGTGACGACTGAGAGAGTTCTGACTGCAGATAGAAGGTGTGCCTCTGCAGGTTTCTTGATGTTAGAAGTCTATCTTAACATTTTATATTCGGGTTTATATATGGTTTAAAAAGTTGGTTTCTTGAATGCAACACGTTTCATGATCTCTATAAAGACAGTTCCACAATTCTCACCAGTTTTACAAAATCAACCAAAGGGCTCACACTATTTATTGTGTGATTGTTTACAGCATTGCTGCTTTGTCACAGCTCCAGGTTCCTCGGTTGACTGCTTGAATTACTGACTGTGGGATGTTTAGCATGTTCTTGTAGTGTCCATGTGGGTTTCCATTGGCTTCTATGGTTTCTTCCTAAAACATGCAGGTAGATCGATTGGGTCCATCCGGGGTCTATTTACCCCCATCTTAAACCCAGGGTTTGCCGGATAGGTTCCAGATCCTTCATGGCTCTGACCAGAAGTGGTTATGAATAAATGAATGAATGAATGAATGAATGAATGAATAAATGAACAAAAGAAAAACATACACCCATTAAAAAAAGTTTGAAAAGATAAAAGTTTTTCATTTTCTTAATCTGTTTTTCTTTGAAACCTTTTTTACAGTTTGTTATGTGATTCAGCAAATAATTTTGAAGATTTAGTTTTTTGGGTTCTACAGTAGCTTTAATAGTTTTTTGTTTTTTGTTTTTTTTTTACAGTCTATCAACTTGTCTTAAATGTAAACATGTAAATCTTTTTAAATAAAAGTAGCAGCAGCAACACATCATCATCCTCACCATGTGTCTACATGGCTAGCCAAACTAACAATTACCTTTTTTGGTGCTAAAAAAACACAAGTGTTCAAGAACAAGTAAATCAATAGTACTAGATGAAAGATTATTTGCTTTGTCGGCTCTATATGGATGCTTACTGTTCAGTAGAACAAACATGAAAGCTAAGGTGCTTAACCATACAAAGAACACTTGAAGAACCCTTTTCTGAGAGGGTAGATAAGTGCAAATGAGCTCCAGAAACAAAATGTAATGTTATATGTGAATAGTAATCCAATGGCCATCATACTGCTAGCATCTGCAAGCAAGTTTACTCTGCAGAATAACAGATTATCCTTAATTCTTTTTTTAGCACATGCTACTTATTTCCACAAATCAGAGACGGGCACTTTCTGTACTCTTCCATTAAATGCTTATTGCATGCTGTGTGTTACCTTTACCTTTATATTACATAGACCTGTAGTTTGAAAGAAATGAAGACTCTCATGTCAGCATGGTTCGGGTTGCCATGGGATTAGTTATTATAATAAGTACATCATTAACAAACAGGATGAAGGAGAACAAGAAGAATCTTCTAGGGTTAAGTTGATTGAACCTGAAGTGTAAATGGGTTTTTGGTATACTAGCCTAATATCCTAGCCCACAGCTGCCTATTTATCATGTATTGGCTACAAAGCCACTGAGATTAAGTTACCTGTGTTTGTTTCCAGTGTTTTGTTCACCTGAACAACATATTGCGAACAAACTAGTGCAGAGAACTTGTAAAAAGAAAACGATAGTTACACTGTGACACAATCATCTCTGACAAAACCTCTTCAGCTGCCAAGTTTTCAAACTCTACAATTTCAATTCTGTCCAACAGTCATGTAATAAAATCACTCTCAGCATTAAGCAGGATCTTGGCCTTTCTTTTTTTATTCGTGTGCAACAGTTTACAGCCCTTCAGGGGAAACAGAGCCCAACCAATAAAAGTTCCACCCTGGCATGAGCTGAGGCCTTTCAAATGAAGATGTATGTCACAGCATCAGAAAGAGAAAGTGAGCAAGGAGAGGGAGTTGAAGTCTTAAGAAAGAGGACCTGGTGAACTTTTTTCTTTTCTGCAGATACCCGAAAGGGCCCATAAATTCTGCCTTTCCGACGCGATACAAATGAAACTGTAGGCCTGAAATTTTACCCATTTCTTTCCCAGATGATTGGAATGAATAAGAGGTATTTAAAGTTTAATATCCTATTATGTATGTCTGTTTTAGTCACATGACCTGTCAGGAAGTCTGTCGCTCCCCTGCTTTATCTTAGAATTTTCTGCCATTTGCTGGCAGGTTTGTTGCAAGGTCTTAACACATCTTCTTGACCTTTATTCACCTGATGAAAACAATTTAGGCTAAAACAGTCAGTGTATAAATGCATCACCGTCGCTTTGTTGTTTTTATATCGCAAAAAAAGGTGAAGATCCGTAGAGTCTTACATTTGTAATGCCACCTGAAAATAAACAAGATATTGTCATATGTATTTACATGGAAGTGCATTCTCTTTGCTATTCAGTAAAACTGCTGAAACACTTCCTTTTACTACTCAGATTGCAGTGTTCACAATAAATCCTCCAGAAAGGCACAGAAGTGGCGCTTAAAGTACGACGTGCAGAACTTGGAGATGAATTGTGGCAGTCAGAATGCTGACTTTGACAAGCATATCAGCATGTCTGGCTGCGCGGCGCATTAGCCGTGAGCCTGAAAACAGAGTGAGATCTACCTGGCCTGTCTACTCCGCCGGGACGCAGATAGCATTGACGGCATGCTGAAATCACCGTGCACTTCCCCCATCTGTGCCGAATCCTGCAGTGACAAGCATGAAAACCTGCGTAATCAAAGCGTAATTGATTATACTAATTGCCGGGGCATAATTGGATCCGACTCAATTAAAAAGCCTGAGTAATTGAAATGAATTACAAATGACGCATTTATTACCGCTGAAATAAAAAAAAAGGGAGATAGAGAGAGAGAGAAAAAGAGAGAGAGAGAGAGAGAGAGAGAGAGAGAGAGAGAAAGAGAGAGAGAGAGAGAGAGAGAGAGAGAGAGAGAGAGAGAGAGAGAATGAAGGCAAAACACTGGTAGGGTTGGGCTTTGTCTGCAGAGCTCAGGATCCTGATACACCTGCAATGCTAAATCATCAGCAGCTCACTAGATAGCAGCGGGCTGGGAATGCTTTGTGCTGTTTTTGCAATTCCTCAATGTGGATTTATATCTTTTGCTTTGAGAAAGGTTGTAATATTTCATGGCGCAGAGTTCGACTCGGGCGCAGCGCGAACCGTTCGCAATGAGAGCTCGAAGTCAGGGGGATGGGAGGGTTGAACTACAGTATCAGCATATATTGTAATTTCATTTTGATAAGGCCATGCTTAAAACCTTAGGCGGCATCCCCCTGCAGCTGAGTGGCGGCGAATTTATTTATTTCAAATAACCACAAGGTCCGGGGCCGCTTCCTCACGCATCATTAGTGCTCCACCTCGACAAGGGGGATATCAGCAAACGAGAACAGGTGCACCATGCTCACCCCCTTCAAATCCTATCCAGCAATATGATGGTAGCCTTGATAACACACACCACTTTGCAGCCACTTTCCGAGACCCAGAATGTGTGTAAAATGTGTGTACTGTGTGGATGGAGTTTATATTTTATGCCTCAGTCTTGTCAGAATTTCGTTTCAAACTTGTCTGATCAGGTCAGGTCTCATCAGGCTGTCACCCTCGTTCGCTTTTCATTAGTCTACCCCTCTCTCTCTCTCTCTTTCTCTCTCTCTCTCTCTCCGTCTCTCTCACTCTCTATTCGCCTAGTCAAGCAGAAGAACTCAAACACATGCGCAAATTAAATCGACATCCAAACTCACTCCCATATACAAAGCAATTTAAATGATATTCATTAGAGCAATGACAAGTCCTGATGAGGCTTTCAGGAAGAGAGCACTCCTTCAGCTCTCTCTGTTTCATGGCCGCTGATGCGTAACGCTCGTCCTCGTACCTTCACGCGAAACGCAGATCTAAGAAGAAAAAAAAAAAAGCTTATAACAGAGCTCATCCATCAACCTCCGTAACACAAACACAACCTTGTGCTTCAATGTCTGTCCATCTGTCTGGTCAGCCATATTGGCTTTTTCTACAAACTTGACCTCTTATTAAAAAAAGAAAGATATCATTTCTACAAATATTTCTGTTTTTTTTCCCCAAGCATGCCTTTTTCCGATCATTATTCTATTTATGTCCATCGCAATTAACTGCTGTCAACCGCTCTTAATGTATGAAAACGCCAAGCCCTTGTCTGCTACGTACCTCCCCAAACCCCATCCGGACGCGAGCCAATTAATTTGGGCTTTTCTTTCAGCCCTTAATTAACCCCTTCAGGACTGAGATGATGGCTAATGCCACTGATTGAGGCCAAGCCTGAAATTACCCAGAATTACCCGACTGCTGCGAGTGAGATGGGAGATTGCGGCACTCGCATTGTTCAGGAGTCCGCCATCCATTAGCTCACTTACCCATATTTCATTAGAAGGAGAGGAACAAAATGGAGTCGGTAATGTAGTGAGTGTGTTATGGGATGTGTGTGTGTGTGTGTCTTCTACATTTTGCTCCTGGCCTCTTCGGCTGCCTTTCTTTTCGTACAACAGTTTGCGACTGCAAAGCGCAGGTTGATGTTGTAATCAATTTGTGCAGGCTGACGTGAGTCTGAATGTGCGTGTTAATTATGTCCGGCTGTTGGGTGAAAATAATTTGAGTGTGATAATGAGTTTTACATCAGTGAATAAGGTGTCATCTTCAGGGCTCAGCCGCTGATTGGTGGCGCGTACTGGAAGCCACACCTACCGTGTTGTGATTGATATGATTCAGTCAAATGGACAGCATGATTCTGGAAATTTCATGGGTTATTTGAACCGCTACAATTCACGATTAAGGAACATCCCATGAAATCTACACATGATAAGCTTAAAATATAGAGAATAACAGTCTAATCAGTATCATCCACTCTTACATGTATGATATGATATATGTATGTATGCATGCTGTTCATACCATTTTTAGAAGTAATGCACTCATATGTAAATAGGACTATGGGTTTCTGAATAACTTATTGTTTCCAAATGTTACAGTGCTGAGTTAAAGCAGGTTAATATGTCCCCAGGGTTGATTGTCAGTTCTGCTATCAAACCAATCCTGACATGTAACATAGTGAGGTCATTAAACTGACTGTATCATATTGTTTTCTATTACAGGCTCAGTGGGACACTGGAGAGAATTTCTGTGTGTGTGTGTGTGTGTGTGTGTGTGTGTGTGTGTGTGTGTGTGTGTGTGTGTGTGTGTGTGTGTGTGTGCGTGTGCGTGTGCGTGTGTGTGTGTGTGACACCATATTGGTTTAGGTTCAGTATCCCTTACAGATACACATCAGTCGATTTGTGTGTAGGTGTGTACTGTGTGTGTGTGTATGTTTGTGTGGGGTGTGTGTGTATGACCATATTGGTTTTGGTTCAGTATCCCTTACAGATACACATCAGTCGATTTGTGTGTAGGTGTGTACTGTGTGTGTGTGTTTGTGTGTGTGTGTGTGTGTGTGTGTGTGTGTGTGTGTGTGTGTGTGTTTGCAGAGCAGATTGAGAGTGCTTAGTTTAAAGGGTACTAAGCGCTTTCCCTTATCACCCCACGTTAGCTGCTTCACCTTTGACTTCTTTGAGAGGTCTTCTTCAGAGAAAACATCGAGGGCAACAGCACTCCAATGTAAGCCAATGAAAAATCAGAGAAGAGCTTACATCAAGTCACTGACTCACTTCAAGTGCCTCTTAACATTCTGTTGAACCAGTTATATGCTCAAAGGCACAAGACAGAAAATATGCTTTAAAACAACAGAAAAAAATAAAAGAAATGGATAAATAAAACAAGACGACTGATTTATACATAAACAGCAAGACAACTAGAAAGAAATCCATGAGAAAGACATATACAGTTGGAGCGGCGGAGCGACGTAGCGTTCGTGGGGCCATGTATGGTATGCTTGAGGTTCCAGACAACTCCAGAGCTTTATCTGATCAAAGTTAGGACAGACCAAGAGAAGAAATAAAAGCACTTAGGCACTGTTTTTAGAGATGCAGGGTGGATGGGATATCACCTATGCACAGCAGGACACTCTCATGAAACTGATCGACCACAACTTGCTGACAGATGTCGCCTCTCTCTTTTGATCTGACTGGTTCACTCAGATGGAAAAAAGAGAACACAAGAAATTTGGCACTAAAATAATGAATGCAATTAGAAGTTATGCATTTCCACTTTCATGCCTCAGACAGCTTGGTGAACTTAGTTATCCCCATCAGCACTACTGAGCTTTGACCTTTCCTTTATACTAAGATGTCCTCCATGGCCTGAATTTGACCGTTCGTAAGTGGATTCTGGTTGCCACTAGCCAGCCAATCACCCCAAGCCAGGGTCAAAGGTGAGGGGTGAGTGACAGGGCAAAGGAGCCACGCTATGGTCATGTTTGTTTAACTCTTTAGCCAAAGACAGGGCAAGAGAGCGCTAACCACATGACGGACAATACGTCATGCTTCATACAATGCCTTTTAGAGAATCCTTTTCCATGTCACGTTGTTTGAAAAGTAAAAGCACATGCAACCGGTGAAAAGCACAACAGCAGAGAGGCAGGAAATCTAAAATCTGAAAGCATGCAACGTATCAGCTAGCAGCTGTCTAGCATCAATGTCATTAAAAAGCAGTGTGAGCATGGGAGCATTTGAAATGCAGAATATCAGAGCGTCTCTGGGGTCTGGGTTTCAGCATGCTTCAAAGACAGGCATTAATGTAGACGTGCTTGTATTTAAAACACAAAACCTTACATGTTGTACTGATAGGTTTCTAAGCTTTTGTTACTTTGCCGTTGATGTTTACTGGGTCGCGTGTGGATTCACACTTAGCGGCTCCGGAACTGCGTTTCTGTTGTCTTTTTACAGCCAGCATATGAACCACTTATGTTTTACTATCCTTGTGATGACCATAAATAATTATGAATACATTAATTAATACTTAATATCAGTAACGTAAAGAATATATATATATCGATTCTTTTAATTGATGAAAAGATAAAGCAGTTTTGCTCATGGGGTGCAGCCACAAGGTTAAAACTGTCAGACATATCTATCCTTGTCTTTGGGTCTCCACCATGATATAAAACTGTACCACCCAACCTCTGCCTAATCACACACACACCAGACACACACATACACACATCAGACCTGTGTAAGCATAAATGTGAATGCACTATGTGAGCATCCGCACTCACAGACCTTATTACCTCATCCTGTGTGTTGTATCTCGGGTGATTGGTGATTTCCATTTGTAATGCTACACTGCAGCGCGGCACCATTATGCCCTTTGTCATCCCACTGCGCCAATGACAGCCAACTTGCTCTGAGAGACAAGCGCCACAAATGACACATACACACACACACATACACACACCTATGTGCACCCCCATGTCCACGTCTGATGATTTTCGCCACTGGCAGGGTCTAAGGCTATGTGTTTGTTGGTTGTTCAGTGGAAATTAGTCCCTCATTCTCCTGAGCAGTGCCTCTATAGTTCCCTAAGCTGCGTGGCATATTGATTTCTTGTTGTGAGGAGCGCCGTTCAAGCCCCATTTAAGATTTCCATCCTACGTGTAGCCGGGAGCACACCGAGGCCCTGTAAATTAGGGAAATTGCACATTCATCACAAGCGTTATTTTAAGATACTTTGGTAAGGTGACGGCTCCAAGATCTACTGTGGCGCATTGCAAAGTGCTCTGCCCCCCTCCGTCGCTACCTCCCTCTCTCACCCTCTCTCACTCTCTCCTCCTCAGCTGGGGTAATTCCGGGGTCATTGAGACACACCCATGATTTATTTTTTATTTTTTTGCATCAGTGCTAATTTTCTCTCAACTCTACCAAGGTAAGCTGGTTGCCAGACAGTGAATTATACGACATGTAAATAACACAGGTTAAGGTAAAGCGTTTGGCTCGTGGGGTCCATGGTTGAGGTGAGGTAGCGTGTCAATGGCTGTGAATCAATCAGAGCATGTTGGCAGCAAATGTTTTTAGCAATGTTATTGGCTTCTTGCAAATAAATCAGAAAAAACAAACAAACAAACAAACAAAAAAAAAAAACGGTTTATCTGTTTTGGTTAGGGTGGTGGGCATTTATATTTGATAAGATAATTTGGATCCACTTCCCGTTGTAAAGGGCAAGATCACCGAAAATCGATGCAAGTTCTTCTGACTGATCACCTTTATGCTATGAGAACACGTGTCTATGATGGGAGTGGTTTCTTTTAGGATGACCCCACCCCATCCACAGGGAATAAGGGTTTATTGAATGCTATGATATGGTGACTATAAAAGTGTTATGCTGTGACCTTCCCACACAACCATATCTCAAAATCTCTCTCTTGGAGCAACGTTTTAGACTGGATTTCACTTCTGGTGTCATCAAAAAAATGTCTCTCCCTAAAACTACCATCACTTACTGTATTTTATAAGAATGGTCTTCATTCCTCCAGTACAGTCCCAGAGAGTTATAGAATGGTGCACTGAAGCTGTTCTGGAGGTTTTTCGGCGTCCCCGGTACTTTACCAGGACGCCTTATGTTGGACATTGATTTGTCACTTATGACCTATTAATGTCGTTTCCCTTGAGTTTGCCAATCATGCTTCCACGTAGGCTTGAGCCATGCTGAGCTTTAAAAAAAGAAATTAGAAAGAAATTTTACAATTTAATAAACATATGGAGGCTTTTTTTATTATTATGAGCAAACTATTTTTACACAAAAATTATTGTCCATTGTCCATGATGCAGTAGGATTAGAATTTGGAGAGTTAAACATTCTCAGGGTTAAAGGTGAAACATGTAAAACCTTGCACATTTGTGTTACGCAACTCCTACATTTGATTATGTAATGTTTCCTCTCATACCAGTGGAAACATACGCTGATCCTCTGAACACCCACTAGCATCGCGTTAGTGGAAATAAATAAAGCTTCATGAATTTTTCTTTCAAATATCCATGTAGATGTGAACCAGTCATTCTGATCAGCTCATTGGAGAACATAGGCGTGCAGAAGGAAGATAATTGTTTATGTATACAATTTGTTACTATAACGGTCAGTCAATTTATCCAATTTTATTATATCACTCTCAGTGTGTACAGTATGTTGAGGTTATGTGGTATGAATAATATTATATAAATAAAGAAATACGTGTAGTGGAACATCTTGACAGCCACATGTAGTTTTTATATATTCAAGGATCGACTGTGAAATAATGCTATAAGAGGAGAGCGGAGTGTGTGTGTCTCGGTGTCTCTGTGTGTGACTGTGTGTGTGTGTGTGGGTTTATGCGTGTGTAGGCATTTCTTGATAGCTACACATTGTCTCCTTGCATGCTTGTTTTGAACCTTAATAAGCCCGACTGCCTGGCCCCGGCATGGCTCGGAAAGAGGAGAGAAAATGGCTTTCTTACACTTCAATTTCACGCATATTTTCTTTGCGACTAATGAGCACCTTAAATACGGCGCCAGACTTCAGGCAAGCCTGTGAAGGCTGACATTTTAACACACAGCAGCACCTTGTCACCATGCATGAAGTCCCCTCTACCTGGTTGCTGACGTGTGTGTGTGTGTGTGTGTGTGTGTGTGTGTGGGTGGGTGGGTGTGTTGAATGCTCAGTGACAAAAATGACGAGAAACATATTCAGCAATGAAACAGAGGAAACACTTTTTCCATCGAAGTAAAGTCACACCTACATAAAATATTTCTCCTACATCCTTTTCTAGCGACACACACACACACACACACACACACACACACACACACACACACACACACACACACACACACACACACACACAAGCACAGATTTCTGTACATTTATAGGCTAGTTTTTTTTTTTATCTAATTGTTGCATGTAAAACAGGACTTGAGAGTCACACTGCTCTCAATGCAGTATTGTTGTCATCCTGCGCAAAGCCTAAACAAATCTATCCACACAAAACAGAAGTCTGCACTAATTACAGAGCTGGGAATAAAACGGTGAAAATGAGACAGTTAATGCCAGGGTTTATGCAATTATCCGCTACATCCCGGCTCTGAAATAGAGGGGGGAAGGGCACTTTTCACTTCACATTGTCTGATGCTCCCCCAGTTAAACCATATTAGGAGACATAGTGAATGGATGTGTCATCAAGCAGCGAGCTAAATGAAGGGAGTGATATGAAAGCACTGTTAACAATGTAAGACTCTGATATATTATGCCACATTTTACAAGGTATTTGACAAATTAACGCTAAGGTCTCAAAACAATGTTGCTAAGAAGACAAATATGGCTTTTTTGTCTGTGCTTTTCAAATAGGTGACCCGCGGCGACTCCAATTGGGAAAATGCGCTTGGACACACACACACACACACACACACACACACACACACACACACACACACACACACACACACACACACACACACACACACACACATATATGAGTGACCTGAACTTGAAGTGTTAAATCTTGTGATTGATCCCTTCTAACACCACCCACACTGCGCACTGATCTTCCCAACACACCAACACTCGTCGTTCCCCCACATCCCGCATCTGACAAACTTGCGAGCCGAGACACTTCACGTTATTGCAAAAAACAAAACATTGTCATTTTTAATGCTGCAGTAGAAAAAAAGGTTATATGAAGTCATATAATGGGTGGTTCATTGTCAACAACAACAAAAAGAGAATCACGGCACAGAATGCATAACAGTGCCTGTGCTGTTTACATGCCAATATTTTACACATTATATTTCCATTCACTGGCAGCTGTCAGTTATTTCAGCAAATTAACTGCCAAAAATGTAGCAGAACTGTCAATCGGAGGAAGAGTAACCATGGTTACCCTTCAGATCCCCCCCAAAAAATTATAAAGCTGCAGTGTGGAATCATGGGAGAATAATTAGACAGAACAACATAAATGTTACCAATCAAAAAGGCATTCTACAATATAAAACAACAACCAAGAGTGCTTATAAATAATACGTTACATTTGTGGAATTCCTCCTTGCATTATAAAGTAGCATCTTTTTGTACAACCTTTGAAATGTTCAAGAAACGATGGAACAAGTATTGTCTTGTACAAGAAGTTTAACCCTTTGAGCACGAGGTGGAAATAAAAGATTAGGGTGGATTTTTTTTCCTCTCAATTTTATATCATCTGATTAAATAACATTTATAAAACTATTGTGCAAAACAATTTAATTAATGTCTTCATATATTGTGCACCAGTAGATAGTCATACTCCTCTTAAATAAAAAATATAAAATGATGCATAATTTAAACAGAAATTAGTTTATATGTTTATATGTACATTTTTTTTTACACCGACCTGAATTCAAAAGGCCCCTGATTTCAGAAAAACTAAGAGACTGGTATTTTGAGATCACACACGTTTTGCATCAGAAACCATTCAGGTATCACGTATAGTATTTTTTTCCCCATTTTTCTTTTCTTTATTTGATTTTGTGAGGTATCAAAATACACAATAATGTGGCCTCTCAAATATGTTTGAACGTGGGCATGTCCAATCTCTGATTTCTCTCTTTTTACTGTGTATATTCTGGACTGGTAATGTACAAGATTTTGCACGTACTCAGAGGGTTAAATTTTGTCTGCTGACATCAGCACACACAGGTCACATTAACTAAAAAAAACAACAAAAAAACAAAGAAAAACAAAACAAAGAAAAACAAAAAATAAATAAAAAAAAACAAAGAAGCTTATAAAAAGTTCAACTAAACCAATTCATCAATGCATGCAGCTTACTGCATCTGGGAGATGCCCAAAACAAAGAAGAATAAAAAAAATTAAATAAAAAGATTAAACAAAAGAAATAAAATTGAATCCAATTTACACAACTTCCAAATACATACAACTTCATTTAAAGTTTTTCTTATATACCTTCATATTTTACCAGTGACAACAGAACCTCTTCACTCAACACTGCACAGTTAGAAAATTACCATTTTTGTTTTTCTTTATTTTTTACCTAAAATGAGAAAAGAGAATGTTTCTTAACCAGAATGAGTTATTCCAGGAGGAATACCCACACATCATGTGCCGAAACTGAACAGTAGTTTTATGGCATCTATGTGCAGTTATTTCTTTGTTAGTCTTCATCAGTTCATCTTGGTTTTAAGAAATGTTAGAGAGAAGGCTTCAGAGAGAAAGCATGAGAAATAGAGACAGGTGAAAGACAAAGTAGTAAGTCCTTGGTCAGCGCTAAGGTTTCTCAAGTTCACAGACATACATAAGGTGGTCCTCGGGGGATTTGCCATGAGTCTTGCTCAGATGGAGTTTGACAGCGTGCTTGCTAGCAAAAGTCCGGTTGCACAGTTTACACTGATATGTGGAGCCACTGGCTTCCTCGTCTGGGGAAGGGGAATGGGAATTGGAGTGCGGACTTGGGTTGGAATTGTTGTTAGGGTTATGGATTGAGTGGGTCAAGGCGTGGGCTTGAGCTGACAGCAGTTTCTCAGAGAGTCCCTTTGCATGACGTGATATCTGGTTGACTAGCTGCTCTCCAGATAATTTAGCCAGGTCTCTAAGCCGAAAGCCCAGATGTGATTCAAGATGGCTGACGTAGGTGGAAGGGGAGCGTATCTGTGAAGCGCAGTCACCACAGAAGAACACGGGATGGCCAGAATCAAGGTTCTTCAGGAACTTTGTGCCACCTGTCCGCCTCAACTGGTATTTGACGTTGGCCAGCCAGTGGCTAATGGTAGTCATTGAAAGGCCAGTGAAGCGAGAGATATGCATGCGTTCCTGTGGGCTGAGGTCAGACATGATATATTTGCCATCACTTGTTTGTCTCAAGCTGGAGGCAAACTGTGCTTGCAGGATAAGCAGATGCTGAGGGTTCCAGTTTGACTGCCGACCCTTACGTTTCTGAGCTGGTGACATGTCGTCAGTGTCCTCATGCGTAGCACCATCTATATCTGATCGCTCAGACAGACTAGTTGGTGTGGAAGATTTGGAGACATGGCTTTCTGTTAAGTTGCGAAGCATATCAGAAATGTCAGACAGTGCATTTTCACGCAAAGGTGAATTAGACATGAATGAAGCCACAGCGGATGATGCCTTGGCCATAGTTATGGTTGAAGAAGGTGACACAGAAGAAGGAGTTGAAGTGGTGGAGGACAATACAGCTGATCCCAGGGAGCTGCTCTTTTCGCTTTTGCCTTTAGTCAGGTCAATGGGCTGGTCATTGTTAATGTGGTAGAAGTAGCGGTCAAGATGCTCGTTTGTCTTTTTGGTCTGAGCTGGAGTGGAGGCGGCAATAGCCGCCTTCTCTGCCAGACTGTTGCTCATCTTGAAGAGCATGCTCATGGGGTCCAGAGATGGAAGGGCAGGTTTAGCAGCTTTACCTAGGTGGACATTCATGACAGACTGAAGCGCACTTAAGGGGTTGACAAATGGCTGTTCTGGGGGATGGTCTGTTATAATTGCAGTGCTGCTGCACAGAGATGAGACGGGAGTTTTGACAGCATGGTCAGTGCCATTTTCTAATGGCTCTTTTCCGAGGGCCTCGCCGTTGGAGTCCTTGTGAGCATTTACTGTCCCATTGGTGTCTGGAGTTTTGACTCCTCTGCTTTCTTTGGGTGAATCCCCTCTTGCAGACTCCCCAGCTTCACTACTACAGGGAGAGGGTGTAGTTCGCCGTAGAGGGGAAGCTCGTGCAGTTGTATCCCTCATTTTCTCCTCCACTTTGGCCACTTTTTCTGTTACTTTCTTGACAAGTTCCTCCATGGCGTGAAAGTTATTTTTGGGTAGAGGTGAGGTTTGACAGCTTGGAGGAGAGATAAGAGGTTGATTTTTGGTTGGGGATAGGATCTCTTCACCCGTGAACATGTACTTCAGTGGGGAGCTCTTTCCTGAGTTGCGCAAGGAAAGTTTCATGATGTTTGGCAGCTGATAAGCAGCATGTATGCTGGGATATCCTCCCCAGCTGGGAGTGCCATTCTGTGCTTTGTTGATGGCAGATGTAACTGTGTTTTCCAGTGATTTGAGAATGTCAATCCCACCTTTAGGGCTTTCTTCCAGGTCTTCTTCAGTTAAATATGGATACTTGGAAGAAATGTCAAACTTCTCCTCACCTTCGTCTTCTGTTGCTTTTTTCTCTTTGCTGCCATTAGTGGTTTCCTTTGTGCACTCTTCTTCCTTTTCCTCTTTTTTAATTTCCATAGCAGTAATGGCAGGAGATATGCTGGGTGGTGGGGGTGCAGGAGGAGGTGGGGAAAAAGCTGTAGCAGCCAGTGGCACTGACTGTACCTTATCTTCACTAGAGGACATGGTGTTAGGAGGTGGGTTGGTTGGCGCCTCCATAATAGGCTTGCCTTTCTTGATGGCAGAGTTGGTAACCTTGATGAAGTGCCCAGTAACCATCATGTGAGCTGTAAGCTCCTGAAGAGTATCGTGGGAGCTCCCACATTCCATGCATTTCAGGATCTGGGATTTTCGAGATTCAAACTGCCATGCATAGCTAGCACCGTTCTGATGCCCATAGCGATTATTAGGAGTAATGTAGGGATTTGCTGTCTTCTGCAAGAGGTCACTGGTGTCGGTGAGAGATGGTTTGGGTGTTCCTCCATTAGAGTCTGGTGAGCTGGGCAGATCCAGCTCAATGGGAGCTCTTTTCCGAGCAGAGGAGATGATCTTGGCTGCCACAGGTGTCACAGGTTCCTTGAGAGGCACTTTTTGATAATGTTTCGTCTTGATCATATGGACACTTAGATCCTGTAGTGACTCAAAGGAATGGCCACAGTACATGCACTTGAGTACTTTCTGAGCATCCTCCTTTCCTTCCATCTCCAGCAGAGAACGTTTGCGTGGCTTGGACCAGCGCTTTGTGCCCTCGCTGTCTGTCTCGTGGTTATCATCTCGGTAATGGCCTGTTTCATTCATGTGCACCGTAAGCTCAACTAGTGTATCATAGGCAGCACTGCAGTCTTTGCAGCGGAACTTGCTGGCACCTGTAAAGATGGAGCCATAGAGCTTAGTGCTTTGCCGGTACAGTTGCACAGTGCTAAAGAGGTTAGGCTCAGAAGCTGGGTGTAGTATTCTGTTCTGATTCTGTGAAACTTGTTGCAAGGTTTTGGCAACAGCAGACTGGTGCCAATCATAGCCTCCACTGCCACAGCTACTGCTGCTGCTACTACTGCTGCTGCTACTGCTGTGGCTGCGTGGAGGTTTTTCAGATGGAGGCTGTGTCATATTCAGTGATGACCAGTAAGAATTGGTCAAGAAGCTGGTGTAAATGGCCTTCATCTGCTCAAGGCTATCTGGGCCTGCATTGGGTGTTTCTTCACTGCTGGGCGGGGCCACAGCTGGCATCTTCATGGGCGTAGTTGAATTAAGTGGTGTAAGTGGCTCCTTGGCAGTGATATCCTCCTCATTCTTCACCGAGGCACTCTCAAAGTCTGACATCCTGTCACTGGTCTCGCTGAGATGTGACTCGCTGTCCATTTCATGGCTGGAAAGGTCTGCAGTTGGAGAATCGTGGAAGCCTGGCCGGTCTTTGAGAAGAAAGTCCTTGTCTTGGCACATGTATTTAACAGCAGCCTCCTCCTCGACCGCTGAATCATCTCCCTCTACATCCTCATCCATTAAGGCAGCTTCTTTTAGCTCATCAGGAACATATGCTGCAGAAAAACAAAACAAAGAGAAGAATACAAAGATAATTGTTACTGCAATGTCCAATTATGAAGATTTCACATTCTACATCCTGCAGTACTTCGAAAAGCAGACGGACAGCTGCTTTCCTACACTACTTAAAAAAGACAACAGGCATCGTATCATACCCTCTCGTGTTAATTCCTTCTTGAGTTCACTACTGCATGATATTACCAAATGAAAATTGTCTTTCTCTTTTATTCCAAGGAGAGAGAGAAAAGTAGAGACTGAGACAGTAGGAGAGAGAGAGAGAAAGAAAAGAAAAAAAAAAGAAACAGAAAAAAAAAATGTCTCTTCAAACCCAAGTTGCCACCTTATTCTTCTCAAGGGGCAACAGCTTGAAATTAAAACTAAATTTGAAATTAATGAAGCACATTCTGGAGGTGGCATTCGTTTCTGAAGTAATAAATTACTTGTATCAACTTTAGAGACAGCGGTTCCTGTCTGTCAATTAATATGTCTTACGCTTCTTCTGCAGTCTCTAATGCATTCCCTAACAGACACACTCGCCATTTAAATTAAGAAAGCATTTTCGCTCATTACTCGGCAAAGGCTCGCCAGCTCGTAAATAAGAATGAATGTATGTATGTTTCAGATGTAAAATCTACCCCCACAAAACACATTTGCGTCAATTACGGAAGATTAGAGAGTTGAAAGTTATTATTTACTGTTTAGCCTGAAGTGTATGCACTCAGCTCACATTTGAATACAAAAGCTTATGAAATAAAACGATTCGAATGTGGAAGGCGTAAGGATGGAACTGAAGAAGAAAACATTTAATTGTTTTCATTCATTGTCATTTTTGCAAGAACAAGGAAAAATGCCAGGGAACAACGAGAGAGCGCGATGGAGAAGACGAGAGCAAAAGAGAACTGTTCATCGCACACTGACCAGGTATGTAAACAGATCTGTGTGAGGAAGGTATGCCGGGTTTTTTTTTATTCTATCATTTTAAACAACAGCACGAGTCAAACTATCTATGCTCCAATTTCAACACAGTCTATAGATTCGAATCTAAATGCAGTATCTGTCAGCTTGTATAGTGAGACGTCGGGAAACTTCTAATGAGTGTTTTAATATGTAATATACCTCCTTTTACTTGTTAGAAATTTCTTACACAAACAGTTAATTTTTTCTGTTTTAATGCGCCCGTATTTCACCCTCAGAGCGTTACTGGTATGGCAAAACCCATAACAATGGAAACGTTGTGCAGACTTATATTGTGCGATTATTTAAAAAAAATATATAAAAAATCAGAAGTGAAAATACCATAGTCATCATTTGAAAAGTCTTTTTTGTAGCCCTTGGCAGTGTGATGGCATGAGATGGGTACAGGCATGTACACCTTTTATTGTCAAAGCTGAATAATGTATGCATCATGCCTTTAGGCATTCTGGTGAGTTATACAGGTTTTTAAGGCTTTCTATGCAGATACGCTTGATTTGGGGTCATTTAAAAATGTACCCGTTAATGTTCAGATTTAAACGTACATTCTATTAGATTTAGAACTTTCACACTTTATATATCGCTCAGTCATGGATTCTGTTGACTCTAGGATTTATCTCTGGACTCGAGATAAATGCAGTCTTTATAGAGCGAGAGTCTAAAGTCTAGCTAAAAGCACAGACATGAAATTGGGCTCCACTTAATTTAGTACCCAGCAGCCATCACATAGGATACACACACATACTGTAACACATGAACACACACACACACGCGCACACACACACACATTCACATACACACCACCATCTGTTCTGAATCAACCATAAAGACAGCTGTTTAAGAGAACAATGCCTTCGTTCAGGAAGCAAAACAGCACTTTACATCAAGGCCAAATGGCAACAAAAAATATTTTTCCTCTATACAAAACCTGCCTTAAAACCTGGGATAATGATGCATACACACACACACACACACACACACACACACACACACACACACACACACACACACACACACACACAGATGATATTCTTAATACACATTCCTAAATAAACGTCAACAAATACTGTTCAAACCGACCTTGAAAATAAATATTACAAAATAATAGGATGTACCACTAACATGAGTGAAAACGAGAAGGAATACAGAGAAGTCTTAGCTTTGACATTGATTAAAATGTCCTCTGTTACACTAACCTTGACCTGAAAAGCATGGGCAGGATTGAATTGGCATAAGAGTCTGCATACGCACCTAACTAATTTGTGTATGAATAAAGGACAGAATTATTCCAAAGTCATTTGACACCAAACACAAAATCCGACTTGCCTGACAACATGGCAGTCAGCCCGATGGCGGGCATAGAGAAATTGAGTACAGAGGTGAAAGAGGAGAAGGAAAAAAAGGAGGAGGGTTGCCTGGAAAGACCCAAATGCTTAACACACACACACACAGTTGCCCTGGCTATGATCCAGGCTGTCCTGCCCCCAATGTACCCAGACTCTATGTGTTCTAGCTGGGAACAATATTGTGTTTTCATCTCCAGGTTCCTCCGTTTTCAGCCCGGTGCTCTGAACACACCACACAGGTGCTCTTTTAATTAGAGAACAGGATGCTCGGTTGCCGAGCGTGGCAGAGAGGGGAGGAGGAGGGAGCTGGAAACGAGAATAACCTTCCCAATGAATTGGCATCAGATTGGTAGGTAGAGGTTGATCTAATTTACACTTGGACATCCAGAGAGACGACCAGCAGAGAGCGCAGCTTTGAACACTGGAGGTGAGCGGCACCTTTCAAACCGAGAGGAAACCCTGCCTGGCTTTGCAACCACGAACCAACGCAAGATTTTTACAGCACAGGCAGGAAGCTTAAGCAAGGACTAAATGGTGAAGTGAAATCTCAATCACCAGCATATGAAATTCTGCTAAATATCACTTGCCATAACTACATTCCATCACTTTAAAAATTTGTGTCATTTGAAGCAATAGAGTAATATCCATTGCGGAGATAACAGGCCTGATACGTCTTGGCACATTTATAGAAAATTAAAAAAGTCCTTCATATTTGCTGCCGAGCATATAGAGATGTATGATGGCTTATCGACAGAACCGTCACTCTTGTGATCGGAAACATCAGATAGAAATGTGTAGCTGTTAAACAGGGCTGTCACAGGAATACCAACTCCGCGAAGCTATTGCTAGTGAAGTTTGGGAAAACTTCCATTACTCTAGGTGTGTGTATGAAGCCTTAAAATAGCAACTAAACTTGCTTACATGCAGCAGGCATTTCTGGGTGTAGAGGGAAGACAATAAAGCAGAAAAAAAATAAGCATGAAAAGCTCCACGCCCAGACAATTTGCCACTCAAATGCACACGCGAGACATAAGAACATACTGCGATGAAAATGCAAAGGGGATTAGTCGCGATACTAAATAAATAAAATTAGCCAACGTAGCGCGGGACGTTCGACTGATCGTACTGCAAAAGTGACACGTATGTACTGTATACTGACTTGTTCTGCATCATGTTCTACACGAGTAAACTTCAGCACGTCAAGCTGAACTCGAGCGGTGACTCTGAACCTGCAGTGTGTTCGTGACACAGGTCTTAGATCTTAGTGAAGTATATCTGTAGGATATCTGTAGGCTTCCGCAATCCTCCGATACTTCTGGGCGTGTGAATGAGAAGGACAGGACGAGAGAGTGAACTATTTGGTAATTAAATCTGCTATATATAGCCCCCAAAGCCCACATTTATAATGGGAGGTATCTCTCTTCTAATGTGGCACTATCTGCAACGTGATATCATTAGAGGGAAAATGGTTTGTAGCCTTAAGCAGACAGGCTGTCTGTGTGTGGCTGGAGAACGAGAGATAGCGCATATCTCTTTCTCCTCTTTCTGCTCGCTTTCCATTCTCCTCTCCTTCTTTTCCTCTCCTCTTCTCTCCGGCTATCATGGCCCGTGTTAATGAAGTTAATTGAATCTGAGATCAATAATGCTTAATTATTGCGATTTGACGCACACAGACAAATTGGTGGGGAGGCCAGAAGAGTCTACGTGTGTGTATGTGTATGTGAGAGAGTGTGTGTGTGTGTGTGTGTGTGTGTGTAGCACTGGGGTGGGATAGGGGCCATGAGCTGGAAAGAGAGAGCGGACAGGCACGCCATCGATCCCAGAGAGACGCCCATCGACCAGGCCCTCTGACGGATGGAGGCATCTTTCTGAGATGGAAGGAAGCAAGAGAGAGAGAAAGACAGACAGAAAGGAAGAGCAAGAGAGGAGTGAAAGTGCAGGCAGAGACCACTCCACACTTTAACCGTGCCCTGCCCCAGAAAGAGGGGCTGCAGTGTATTAAACGACAGCCC
This sequence comes from Tachysurus fulvidraco, assembly GCF_022655615.1. NCBI lineage: Eukaryota > Metazoa > Chordata > Actinopteri > Siluriformes > Bagridae > Tachysurus > Tachysurus fulvidraco. The sequence goes on from NC_062518.1 coordinate 7,863,264, forward strand.
TATTACCTATGGAATCAGTCAGACCTTGTTTACACGCTGCATGGTGTGTAGCGAGTGTTAATTACACGGGCTACAGGGCC
>NC_062518.1:7868343-7875843 GCF_022655615.1 Tachysurus fulvidraco
GGAGAAAAACGGCGTGCAATAAAGCGGCAAAGCAGCAGTGCTCCGAGGCAATTTAGACTGCAAAACACAAACCATTAAGTTTGTGCATTATCTTTTAATTTAATCTGGAATGATTTATAATCCATCACACAAGGCTTCAACCATATCCAATTATTCTCCGTGCCTTGATTGACAACAAAGGTGATTTATTAAGCTAATAAAAACTGATGTGAAGCCGAACAACCCTCCCCTCCTTCCCATTCAACCCCCCTGCCCTGAGAAATAAGCAACCTGACTGAGACAGTAAAGAGACACACTTATACGCACGCACACACACACACACACACACACACACACACACACACACACACACACACACACACACACACAAGTGCCCTTGGATACAGGTCTAGGGTCAGTTATGTCGTTCTGATTATAATGGCGCGCATTAAGGGTCGAGGAGACAGGTGGCCAGATATTCGCTTCAGGAGGTCGGCTGGGCTTTATTGTAGGACATGATCGCATTAGCACTTGCGTAGAATACGGTAATTTACCTTCCAATTCCTAACAAGGAACAAAGTCACTAAAATCTGTTGTTCCAGGATATAAACACAGAGTTAGATCTCACAAAGAAGCTAGAACTCGGCCATGTGTTACTCTATTTTATTAAAATTATAAGAAATACTGTCACAATGTGTTTTTTTTCCGCAGAGCACAGGTAGATATGTTACTAAGAGAGAGAGAGAGAGAGAGAGAGAGAGAGAGAGAGAGAGAGAGAGAGAGAGAGAGAGAGAACAGAAAGCAGGGTGCGAGTCAGATCGTATGAAAATGTCACCCACTGCAGAGTGAAGAGGTTCTCTGCAGCATTGCCGACTGATGCTGTTACGTCTCTAATTCCTCCGCTTCGAGTGTATGTCATCTTCCCGCGCCCGTTATCATCTCTGTGTAAAGTTATCACTTAACGTTAATGACTAGTAAGGACCTGCGACATCAGTAGAGGGAAACGACTGGGTTTGCTTTACTGTGTTAAATAAATAAATAAATAAATAAATAAATAAATAAATAAATAAATAAATAAATAAACGAATGAAATAAAAAAGAAACTAAATAAAATGGTGCTTTTGCTGCACTGAGGATATGTCGGCTTGTTGAGACGCAAAATGAGCGTTTAACCCACTGAAACCCATCAAATCTCTACGGCCTAAATATTAGAATTCAACAAAATCCCGGAAAGACGGAAAGACGCATTTATTTTAAATATAAAGGCTATAACCACAGAGAGTATATGTGTGAGTGTGTGTGTGTACTCACAATCCTTTCTTGGGTGTATTGTGTGTGTGTGTGTGTGTGTGTGTGTGTGTGTGTGTGTGTGTGTGTGTGTGTGTGTGTGTGTGTGTGTGTGTGTGTGTGAGTGTGTGTGTGTGTGTGTGTGTGTGTGTGAGTGTGTGTGTGTGTGTGTGTGTGAGTGTGTGTGTGTGTGTGTGTGTGTGTGTGTGTGTGTGAGTGTGTGTGTGTGTTGAATGGCTCATAAACCACGGCAGGACACATTAATGTCCAGAGTGTTTTGCCTGCACTGGTAAACACACAAACCTTCTCGACTAATGATGCAATACGAAAACCAGCAATCAGAGGCCTTCATGGATAGCGGCACCGCCCTCAAACATACCAATCCCACACACACACACACACACACACACACACACACACACACACACACACACACACACACACTCTAATGTTAGTATGCATCCTTAATGGTTGCTGAAGAAATGGTCTCACTAGTGTGTTAAACTTTTTTTTTTTTTGTATTTCCATGAAAAGTCTCCAAACAAAGGAATAGATGCTGTGGACACATAACAAGATGACGAGTCAAAGGCTGGAAGATGAGGAGAAGATTAAAAGGAAAAAGGAATGAAAAAGAAAGTGCAGCATTTTCTCAGGATAATCACAATCGCTCTCTCTCTCTCTCTCTCTCTCTCTCTCTCTCTCTCTCTCTCTCTCTCTCTCTCTCTCTCTCTCTCTCTCTCCCTCTCTTGCCTAGATCAGACATGTATCGGTTCCACCATTATGCTGAGAATGGCTCTTGTAACTCTTGTTATGCATGACAGTAAAAATGTGAAGCAGCTCCAGCATGCCAGCTTGACAGAGATGTAAAAGTGGTCGTGCACGGTTATTTATGGCTGTGTGAATTATCCTACAGAGAGAATGAAAGTTAGGGTTAGGGTGAAGGTTAGGGGTATGTGTGTAACGCGGAGGTTAAGGCACATGACTTGACCCAGTAGGTAGCATAAATACTGAGGCGGGCGAGACGACTGGAGGAAAAGAGGGCAGGCTGGCTCGGTGTGTGCTACGTGCCGAAACGAAACGCAGTAGGATGTAAACAGGATGCGTAATTAAGACACTACCATTCCACAAAGCTCGACACACACACACACACACACACACATACACATACACAAATGTGCTTTTCTGGGAATGGATAATGTCTAACACGAATCATGTGATTTCTGTAGAGCACTCAAACCGAACTTTATGAAGAAATTTAAATACAACTACTGCTGCTGCAACCGTTTCTTCTTTTTCTTCTTCTGTATTTGTTATACATGCAACGGTTACATAAAAAACAAGCGTTTCTGCTACACCCAAGACTGTACTTCAGCTTTAGTCGAAGGATTTTCATCATTCTTCCCTGCGTATAACCTAAAGGTTAAAAAAGGCATTCTCTGCACATGTCCGCTGATCTGGAAAATGAACTAATTAATGCAGCATCATTCTAGCACACGGTCATCGTCAACATTTAATTTTAGACATATAACGATGGGCTTTTTTTTAATGTTTCATTTATTTTTTTTTTGATTGAGCATTCCAAATAAGTGACGCAACTCGCCTCGACTTTCGCTTCGCTGATTAAACACACAACTTGAAATTGAAAAGATACACGAGACCCTTTAAAATCGAGGCGTTATGACGTCTTTTATATTTCTTTTCGGCTGAGGATTTGTAAAATATCAGTGTATGATGGATTGCTAGTGCTTGAAGCTCATCAGCGCTGGTCTCCTGTCCCGGAACGCTGGGGGCCGTCAGGCCACGGGACTCGGCTGGGAACTGATAGCGTATCCATTTCAAAGGCCTGATCTGATCCTGCTGTCCGAAGGAGGGGGTTGTTGAAATATAACAGGAAAAGGGACGCCACGTTTAATTATCTCATTAACACGCAAGGCCGCATGAACGAAAGCGGAGCGAGCCCAAGAGTGATCCCTGAGGCACTGGGCGTTAAAACGCCTTGCATGAGAGTCCGGGGTGGAGGGCCTAGTGTGCATGCGTATGTGTGTCTGTGTGTGGAAGAGAAAGATCGAGAGAGAGAGAGGGAGCAAGAGAGAGAGAGAGGGAGAGAGAGAGAGACTGCATCAAAGCCCTTCAGAACTAAAAGCTCATGTTTAGATGTACAAGCTTTTTAAACTGCCATTTGCACACACCCTAAGGGCCTAAGCTTAGAAAGACCATTAACCTCTCGCAACCCAATTAAAGTGTATGTGTGTGTGCTTTCCCATGTTTGTACACTTGTGTGTATCGGTGCACTGATACTCCCATCGTGCATACGCACAAATCAGTGTTGCAGTAAGGATGAGGAAGTGTTACCACCTAGTATTGTGTGAGCAGGATAGAGCTCCACAGGGGGCTGCGAAAAGTGTGGTAAAGCCGTACTCCTCAAATAACTCACACACACACACACACACACACACACACACACACACACACACACACACACACACACACACACACACACACACACACACACAATGGTAATCAAATACACACATACGCACTACAGACACTACAAAGGCTAAGCTAGTGAACACAACCCAGGCATATCACGCTTTTCTTGATCTTGTTTCAAACATACCTGAATAATGGGGAAAGAGCAGAAAGAAATATTACATGGAATTCAGAATCACGTGAACTTACTTTATTTCAAATAAACAAGAAAATCCAGTGGGAGAAAAATCTATATCCTCTGGCTATTAAAAAAAAAAAAAAAACACCACCACTTTACTATAATGAAGGGAATTCTTTCATCCTCTTGCTCTAATAATCCAATCTGCAACATTTTCACATTACAGTGTTTGTTTAAATCCTCCACATCTATTTTTTTTACACTACTCTCCTTTTCCATCTCCTTCTCTTCTTCTTTTTTTTTTAACCCAGTGCCTCTAAACAATAAATAAAGCGTGAGTGTAAGTGTGTGAGAGAGATACAGAGCGAGAGTGAGGCTGTGTTGATAATCCTGCACTGCTGAAGCTTATCTGCATTGTAGAGAGGTGCGAGGCAGACAGTCTCTATCGCAGGTATTAATGTAGCGCAGTTCCCTGTGTCACGATGGAGAGATAAGCGAAGAAAGCATCCGCAGTCCCTCCAACCTTACACACACCTACACACACCTACACACACACACACACACACACAGGATGGTGAATCTGTCGCTCTCACTCTACCTTGTCTCCTCCTCCAGCACTACTTGATGTGGATGTAATCAGTACACAGGAGAATGTTAAAGGCTTGTTTTGGTGCTTTTAGTCTATTCGAGACAAGCTTATATCTTAACATACCTATATTTAAAATAACGTAACTTATTGGAATGTATACCCCCCCCCCCCACACACACACACACACAATAATCGTGATGCCTAACGATAATACAATATACATATCCGTATTATTTACACCCGGTGATGTCACAGTAAATGTAACAGGAACTTTCAAAGTAATATTTGCAAAGTCATATTTATGTATAGATTACTGTGGAGGTCTTTCGTTTATTTATTTATTTATTTTTGGACCATGCCCTGAGCCAATAACTTATAGTGCCAAGTGATTTTTTTTATCCAGTGACTGTCGTTCAAATAAATCTGAGATGATGTTTTTGTTAAAATTGTAAGAAAAAACTAAACTAAAAATGAAATAAAATAAAATAATTGATATCTAAATATATGCTAAATATATATAAATACAAATAAATACAAATAAAAGAATTATAATCTATTCAATTAAATAATGAAATATTAATGAATTAATAATGAATAATTAGCTACACACATACATACATAAATAAAACACATTTGAGAGAGAGAGAGAGAGAGAGAGAGAGAGAGAGAGAGAGAGAGAGAGAGAGAGAGAGAGAGAGAGAGAGAGAGAGATTTTTCGGTTTCACCCTTTCATATCCGTACAGTTCACAAGGAAGCAGAGCACTATAACTGAACAAGTCGTTACACTTACACACCTGTGTGAACAGAAAATCAGCACGACTTGACATCCGATTTAGAGTGTAATGGCTGCGAGGGATAACGTGTGCTAGAACACTAGTGGACATTCAGAGCCAGCTGTACGCTCCGAGTCCTGACACCACCACAGCCAGCACCCGTCTGGAATTCCATAACACAACCCACAAGTGATCTGAGTGATTTATTGCCTCCCACATACTACACACACACACACACACACAAGAGTCATAGGAAATACTCAGACATTCACAAGACATGTTTAATTTAATACACTTCGAATGCTATGATGGTACTGAGTCTGAGACACACCCGGCCATGCACATGTCTTTTTATTTTTACAAAGAATTCTGTGGCTGGATCAGAGTGAAAGAATTCATAAACAGTGAGGCCCTTGTCAGGAGCGACATCCTCTCCCCACGCATCAGGAAGTGAGGATGAACGTGTCATAAAAGGGCGTTGATGGATAAAGTAGGCGGCCGGCGACAGAAATCTACACGGCTTAGTGTATTATATTAGAGTTGTCTTTAAATAAGTATTGTAGCCTTGGTGGTAATTAAAGTTCTAAGATTATTTATGATCAGAGAGATCTTGGTTCTAGATCAGTTCACCTGAGATGCCGGGACTAAACTAGATGGTTCTGAAGAACAATAAGACAGAAGCGAAGTACGTGAGTGAAAATAGTCGAAGTCGTGTTTAGCTGTTTTACCTATTAGTGTTGAAATGATGCTTATAATGAGCTGTGTCGTGTTGTACTGAAAGCCATGACTAGAAAGCTAGATGTTGGGAGGAATACTAGCGCCGGTCATTCTGTGAAGCTAAACTGTGTTCAATATGTCTGACTTGAGCGGTTTAGGAGTGTCTAGCACTGCTGTCACGAAGATTAAAAACATTTTCCTGACAGTAAGATGCAGAGATTTAAATCTGCAGTGGATCCTGAAGTTCCTGAGTTCTTGGAAAAGTTCCTGTGGACTGCTTCAGCTGGAACGTATGAGGGTGGGGTGTGGTGGGGGTTTGGACAAGTGTGTGGCAGGAGACACAGGGGGTAATGAGGTATCGGTGTGCTTCATGGTCCAGTGCAACGGCTTTACCCTTCGATGTCTACGCAATTTCTCCAGGCTAGAAACACGACACCAGCTCTGGATATCAGTCGATGGCTAATCACTAATCAGAACAGATGGCATCTATCGGGCAAAACGTCGGTCCTTTCTTCAAATCCGTATCCACTCGAGATTGACAATCGTGCGATAGACGGGCACGGCATAGCATACGCTAGAATTTCACGCCTGCTGTAAGACTTTACCAGCGAGACTTTTCTAAAAACAGGTTGACATTTTTAAGCTGGTGAAAAGGCAATAGATCAATTAAATCCATGTTCAGCAGGTCGGCTGAACAGGAGATTAAGCACTTAAGCCATTTAAACCCATAATGTGCACTTTACACTCATTACTTACTAGAAAACATGCAGAAATACTATGCCGATGATTTTACACCTGCATCCAATATAAACAATTAAGCATTTAATGCCAGTAACAGCCTTAGAAAAGATCAGTGATCGTCTGCAAATGACTCACTTAACGGAAAATCTTCTCTTTTTTCCTTTTTCTTCTTTGTTTTACGGGTTTCGAGAAGGTTAAGCGTTCCTCCAATGTTCTGAAAACATGAAACAACAGTTCGGTTCACTGTGTCTCTCACACGATGTTCCCAGTGAGACGAAAACAAATGAACCGTTCGTCTTAACGTTCTTTTGGCTAAGGATATTAAAAACATTGTCGAGGGAACGTCCATTAACGTTATCAGAAAACAAGACAAATCGCAAAGCAAACTTTTTAGAAATGTAACTAAAATAAATTGCTCTGCTAACTTTCATAAATGTAACAAAAAACCAACAAAAAACAAAACAAAACCAGTGAATTAAAACGTGTTCAGTAGATGAAGAGTGTCACTTGTTGCTCATGTTGTTGAAGCTTCCAATGTTACCAAAGTATAACAGCATACCGAACTCGTGTGGAACTTTCCGACTATTCTTCTGACCTGGAAGATCTTCATCTCTGTTTCGACTGGCTGTGTAGCTGCACTGCATTCTGGGACTTAGAGTGTGTCGGTTCCTGTCTCCACTGCTTCTACATTAAGTTGAGGTTGAACATTAGAAAAGGAGCCAGCGATTGAGGAAATAAGCTGTTGCTCTGTTGTTTTCAGGAGCTAACACCAAACCCTGACCTTATCACTTATGCTTGATGTTTTT
>NC_062518.1:7880843-7895843 GCF_022655615.1 Tachysurus fulvidraco
GCAAAACAATTAATCAGATGCTATGCAATACAATCAGGGTTGTAATACCTCATACATCTCCACCGCACGACAATGCAGAGACGCATCAGGGTTAAGTGCTCCAGCGCTCCGCCGTATATACCACGGGCTGAGATCAATGCAGTACACAGATGCGGGACAAATGTAAAACATCCACACCTATCCTCTTTGTGTGTGTGTTTGAGTGTGTGTGTGTGTGTTGTGGTATATGGACTGACTGCGATATAGGTTTAAGCAGCAGCACTCTTGCCTCCCAGGTTCACGTGTCATTAGAGCATCAAGCGTGCCACAAATGTGTGTGTGTGTGTGTATTCTAAAGGTCGACTTCATTTCCTCCTAATGAAGCCCAGCTGTTCTCGTTCCTTCCGCCGCCATGACGACAGTGGTCACTCCGTCCTGAGGGGCTGTCCAAAAAAATTAACGACCTCGACGAAAAAACGTGTCAGCGACGCAACTTAGGGGACAAAAAAAGCGAGGTTACCAAGGTTATGGAACTGTGGCTATGATAAACAAACTCACTTTGTGGTTTGTCCCCCCTTCCCACCCTCTTTTCCACTTTTATTTTAGTCCTTTTCATGCAAAGGCAGACTTTTTTTTTTTTTTTTGCGAGAGGGAGCGAGGGAGTAAGCGAGTGATTGTGGCTCCTCTGGTATCTAGTAACAAACAAGACGAGAGCTGTCCCCATCCATCAGAAGAAGCCTGCGTCCTGGCCTAGCAAAGCCGCCCCTACCCCCCCCTTCCTCACACGCATACACACACATGCACACACACACATTCATCCCGCCGCCCAGCCCTTCACACACACACACAGCTCAGGTTACAGCTTTACACGGCCAGTCTAAATAATATTCAAAATGATGAATGACGTGGCCAGGCCTGTATCCATCATCCATCTCTTTTTTTTTAAGGAGCATCCATCTTCGGTAATGCTCCTTTGAATCATGGGAAAGCGAGAGAGCACCGATTCACTCGTGTAGGCCCCTCGAGAGACGGCAGGAGGCAGCGAGAGAGAGCAGCGCAGGGAGTAAGAGAAGAGAAGGAGGGCACGGGGTGTCGGGTTTTGACTGATACGTGTCGTCTTGTTAGGGCAAACACGCTGCACAAACACAAGCGAGATACAAGAATACTCACACAGCCGGCTTATAGCAAACACACACACACACGCGCGTGTTTGGCGTACTATCCTTCTGAGGACCTTGTCATTATTAAGGCAGCTAATTAATGGTATAGCAGCACCTCCATCGAATTCTGTCCCGAACATCTGGAAGCAAAAGTAAAACTTTTGGCTGTTTGAGTTTCTACACACAATTCTACGCATTCACACACACACACACACACACACACACACACACACACACACACACACACACACACACACACACACACACACACACACACACACACTCATATGCCTGGGGTTCACAAACAAGAACTGATTCTGATGAAATGCTTTTGAAGAACTAGATTAAAAACAGTTGTTATTAGAAATGCTGCTAGAATTCAAAGTCTTAGACAAAATCCTGAATGAGGCAAAAACATGAGATCTGTTACTCTGAGATCTGTCTCTGAGATCTGTTACTCTGAGATCTGTCTCTGAGATCTGTTACTCTGAGATCTGTTACTCTGAGATCTGTTACTCTGAGATCTGTCTCTGAGATCTGTCTCTGAGATCTGTTACTCTGAGATCTGTTACTCTGAGATCTGTCACTCTGAGATCTGTCTCTGAGATCTGTTACTCCATCATGTTTCAATCAAACAACATGTACACATTACATGTACACACTACATGTACACACTTCATGTACACACTACATGTACACACTACATGTACACACTACATGTACACACTTCATGTACACACTACATGTACACACTACATGTACACACTACATGTACACACTTCATGTACACACTACATGTACACACTACATGTACACACTTCATGTACACACTACATGTACACACTACATGTACACACTACATGTACACACTTCATGTACACACTACATGTACACACTTCATGTACACACTTCGTGTACACACTACATGTACACACTACATGTACACTACATGTACACTACATGTACACACTTCATGTACACACTACATGTACACACTACATGTACACTACATGTACACTACATGTACACACTTCATGTACACACTACATGTACACTACATGTACACACTACATGTACACACAACATGTATACACAACATGTACACACAACATGTGCACACTATATGTACACACTACATGTACACACTACATGTACACACTACATGTACACACTTCATGTACACACTACATGTACACACTTCATGTACACACTACATGTACACACTACATGTACACACAACATGTATACACAACATGTATACACAACATGTACACACTATATGAACACACTACATGTATACACAACATGTACACACTACATGTACTCACAGGTATACACTACATGTACACACTACATGTACACACTACATGTACACACTACATGTACACACTTCATGTATACACAACATGTGCACACTACGTGTTCATGCTACACATACACACTGCACATACACAGTGCACATACACACTACACATACACACTACATATACACACTGCACATACACACTGCACATACACACTGCACATACACACTACACATACACACTGCACATACACACTGCACATACACACTACACATACACACTGCACATACACACTACACATACACACTACACATACACACTACACATACACACTGCACATACACACTGCACATACACACTACACATACACACTGCACATACACACTGCACATACACACTACATATACACACTGCACATACACACCGCACATACACACTGCACATACACAGTACACAAACACACTGCACATACACACTGCACATACACACTGCACATACACACTACACATACACACAACACATACACACTATACATACACACTACACATACACAGTGCACATACACAGTGCACATACACACTGCATATACACACTACACAAACACATTGCACATACACAGTGCACATACACACTGCATATACACACTGCATATACACACTGCACAAACACACTACACATACACATTAAGGATTTAAGCTACATGTAAACACTACATGTACACACTACACATACACACTACACATACACAGTGCATGTACACACTAAACATACACACTGTATACACAATACACATACACACTACATACACACTACACACACAATACACATTCACACTAAACGTACACACTATGTTTCGAGAAAGCGTTTATTTCAAGCAACAAGCACTTTTACTGATAGGTGAAGGAACACATTCTCCTCGGGATAATAAACTCTGTTAAAATAAATACCTGATATGGACTGGAATGAACTTCTGACAGCTGGCTTTTAAAAGTCATGCACAAGCAGTATCTATTAAATATAAACCCACATCAACATTTAAAGTACCATCCTACACACACACACACACACACACACACACACACACACACACACACACACACACACACACACAATTCAGTCATGATATTTTTTCCCCTGTCACACACAGAGGTTAAGGGGAAAGTGGGAGGCCTGAGTGGCATTATTACTGGAACTACTGGATCCCGCCCTCCCTCAACTGCCCCCCCTTCAGAGGCGTGGAGGCTGTGACTCCTCTCTAAGGGGGAGACGGCCCCTAACACTAGGCTCCCTGGCAAAGGCCGGTTTGATAAATGACACACGTCATTCTGTCAGGAGAGAAGGGCGGCTCCGTGATGTATGACCGTACCGAGGAGCAGAGGAAATCGACTGTTTGGCATGGAGCGCCTCTCTCTTCTCTCTTTCTCTGTCTGTCTTTCTTTCTTTCTTTCTTTCCTTCTTTCTTTCTCTCACCCTCACTCTGAGTCTCTTTCTTCTCACTTGTCGTAAAAGTCATATGTGGATAGAACGAACAAATGCTTTGTGTTTTTTGCGTTCTGACGCTGTCGCTCTCTCTCTCTCTCTCCTTTCTCCTATCTGGCTCATCATCCACCCTCCTGCTATATCTTTAAAAAAAAAAAAAAAGAAATAGAAGAAAAAAGGAAAAGACATGATCTTAAAAAAGAGAAAACTGGCAGCAAGAGTGTAGCTGTATCAATCAAAGTCGAATTTGGCAACAACGCGCCTACTATTTCAAATAAAAACTATGTAACGCAGACAAATGACCTTAACATGGGAGCGAAACCCGATCTCTTCGCCAGCCGAAACTCCCGACTCATCCCCTCTCTTCTAACTAAGGATCCACTCTCCTTTTTTTCCACCTCTTTTTTCTTCTCTCTCTCTCTCTCTCTCTCTCTCTCTCTCTCTCTCTCTCTCTCTTCTTTTTTAACACACTGGCGGTGGGGGCCTGACATCTGCAGAGTGCATTTAAAGAAAAAAATGTGTCAGGGAAGCGTGATCCCCCTCGTGCCCCCGCCTCTCACGCTCCCTTTCATTAGCTCACTGGCAGGGTGGCACTTCTCAAGCTCATTACAGCCCGAGGATTTATGGTGCTGGAGCCAATGGCGAAGAAAAGGCATCTGTCAATAATTGCGGGGAGCAGCGCACACACACATCTCGAGAAGCTTTGAAATCTCATTAGGTATGCAGTTATCAGGCATAAAGATCAAAAACATTACTCAACTCCGACAGAATCCTACCAAGAAACATTAATTAGCAACAGGCCCGCGTTATAAAATAAAACAGACTTCCTCTCTCGTCCTCTCTCTACCCCCGTCTCTCTCGCTATATATCTTTCACTCTCGGCTTCTCACACCTGCCTGCCTCTGCCTAGGCGTGGAGAATGCTCAGCCACCCGCTGGCTGAAACACACAAACACACAAACACGCACACACGCACACAATCGTATGTAAAATGACTCTCAGGACATGAAAACAGATACAGGAAGGAAACGGTGACATGACATCACACGCAGGAAAGCATACATCATTAGCCATAAACCCTTTTGTAACACACACCTACAGGTTACAACCAATGCAAACGCACGCAGGCACAAAGCATGGACCCCCCACTAGAGTTAACAACAGCACCCCCTGCTTTTCCCCACAATCCCCCTTTCTTCCTCTCCACTCATTAAACTAAAAAAAAACAACAACAAAAAAAAAAACACACAACACAACACAACAGTAAGGAAGGGGGTTGGTAATTCCCAGCATCTGAGACTGATCAGGACATGAAGAGAGGAGAAAAAGAGCATATAGGCGTCACTCTCTCTCTCTCTCTCTCTCTCTCTCTCTCTCTTGCTCGCTCGCCCTGCGTAGTGTGGAGAGAGAAGGAAGAGGCCTGTCAGGCTGGAGAAGGATGTCAGGGCCCAGGCTGGCCCTGATTACCAGGGCCCCTCTCTCCCTCTCCCTCTCAGCCCTGCCTTTCATCACCAGCACCGGCATCAAAAAGTGGCGGCACTCACTCACACACACACACACACACACACACACACACACACACACACACACACACACACACACACACACACACACACACAATGTAAGACTGATGGATGTCAGTTTCCAGGCAAAGAGTTGAACAGGAGGAGGGGTCTGGAACAAAGCCAAGGGGTTTTAATACACCAGAAATATCATCATATTGTGTTATATTGAGGAGATTATCATGGTGCAGAATGTGCAGTGCTTAAAATATTATTTACCATGAAACAGAAGGTTGATGCATTTTTCATTTCTTTATTATTACAATAAAAAAATCGGGCTATGTTTTTGTGACAGCGTCGCAGGTATCGTCTCTTCTTCTACATCGCTGCTCGTTGCTAAAATGATCCTAATTCAAACCCGGACAGACGCATCTTCAACCTTTGCGAAACTAAACGATGTCTCCGAAAAAAAAAAGTATTGTGATTTAATATTAAATCATATCATATCGCCCTCTTCTGAGTTTCAGGTCAGCTACTTGTTCCAGAAACCCAACAGAGTAGGTTAGTGTTAGGAAAGTCCACATGATACCTGTAATCTACTGTGATTTATCACAATATCGTGGTATTTTTGATCGTCCAGCTTTATTCCAGTAGCACCTTAGCAACCTGTACTGACGTAGACATACGCATACGTATCCAAAATGTGCAAAATCTTTAAAAAAAATAATAATAACAACAAAAAACCCTCAGACCTGGAGTTATGCCCAAATGACACTCAAAACCAAGGTCCCCTGCTGTAAACCAACAACCAAGCCTGTACTCCTCCAGTCTCTCTCTCTCTCTCTCTCTCTCTCTCTCTCTCTCTCTCTCTCTCTCTCTCTCTCTCTCTCTCTCTGTCTCTCTGTCTCTCTTCACCCAAATGTCCCCCCACCTCCATCCCCTCCTCTACATGACAACAACACAGACAGGGATTACTTCTACCCAGCCATATTTCACCAGAGCACACTGGGACTCTTACAGAGATTTAATCCCCCTACATAGCTGCCAGAGTCTGCACAATCCTACACGACCTGACACACACGCGCGCACACACACACACACACACACACACACACACACACACACACACACACACACACACACACACACACACTCACAAAGGGTCACAGTATCGTTTTGGGAAGGGTGAAGTGAGCAGAACGGTGGAGAGAACGAAAAAGAGGAATACAGTCAGTGAGAGTTCAGGCCGATCGAATAGCAGCACCGGCGCTCGTCGCCGACTCTACTGTACAGGCCGGTGTAAAAATAACTCTGGCCCAGAGCAAGAAACCCAGATCCCAGATCCCAGAAAGCCTTCTCATTTCCTGTTTCCTCCCAAACTTCCTTGCGGCAAAGCAGAAGACTCCACCCACTGTGGTCTACAGCGAATCATGCGGTGACAGAGGCGGTCCCTGTTCCGGCATGACTCTGAAAGAAGTCTCTATGCGTTCTCATCGACTATTAAATGTCTGATATGTATATCGAACATTTAAGACGCAGAGGTACGAGCGCTAGAGCTGCATTTGATGACATCGGTTGCGTGGTTTTACTTTCTAAGCACGTGCTGACATTTTCAATTATTATTTCCTAATAATCTGCTGTGAGGTTTCACACATGGCTTTACTTACAGGAGAAAAAAAAAGTCAGACCTTCAATTACTGTGGCTTTCATCAACACTTTTATTAACACTGACCATAACTGCAGTTACTTCCAGAAAATGTAGCCAAGGACTTTTGTTGTGTCTAATTTTCCTTGTTAAATGATTAAATATTTGAACTCCGGTCTCTGAATGCAACAAAACCAGATCAGTAAAAACAGATGTCTAATATTATTTATATGCACTGTGTTACTAATTATATACAAAAGCAATAATTAATATACAGCAGTCAAGTACATGTGCGCATGTGTATCGATAAACTCTACATATATAATAGTGCAAATGATCCTAAAATGGCCAAATGAATATTTACATCATAACAATTTATCTAAAACACCCTTTGCTTGTTTGACTGGCGAATCGTTTTTAGTCTCACTCAAATTCAGTTTGTACAGTGTTTCTTTAGCAATATTCCGTATTATATTTTCTCTTTCTGCTGTTAGTAAAGTACAGCGAATATGAAATAAAACCGAACCGCTGCCCGTCCAGCCATCCACCGAGTGTGTGTGTCTTTGTGTGTGTGTGTGTGTGTGTGTGTGTGTGTGTGTGTGTGTGTGTGTGTGTGTGTGTGTGTCTGTGTGTGTGTTTTCCTTTCTATTTTTTATTCTTAACAAGATAAATGGATTCATACTAAACCAGACACAAAATCAAAGTGGGACGCATCATCAACCCTAAAACAGCATGCAAAATCCCCTACAGTCAATATGCTAAGCGCATGAAAAATGCCCTTTCCATTCCAAGCAGCATGACATTCCTAAATATGCCTTTTTTCGTGATTTTCCACATCTCTGAATATTACAGATGATATTGCTAGTTTTTCAGGAAATAACAAATGAAGAAATCTGAATGCTGAAACGTATTTCTGTGTATGAGAGAGAGAGAGAGAGAGAGAGAGAGAGAGAGAGAGAGAGAGAGAGAGAGAGAGAGAGAGAGAGAGGATGACACTTTGGCGTCACATGGCACTGCCCTCCCTGCACTCTCACTAACCCTGCTGCAGTCGCAATTCATCGTCATCTCTTCACAAAACAATCTTTAGGGAAGAGAGGATGGGGATAGAGTACAGACAGAGAGAGAGAGTGTGTGTGTGTTGAGGGAGGAAGAGAGAGGGGGGAAAAATGAGGGTAGGATGCAGCCTTGTGAGCCAATTTAAGAAATAACTGCTGATGCATCAGCTATTGACTGTTTCAGTGCTCGTGATAACGCTCAAGGCGAAACTGTGAGGAAAATGACAGCATCAACCGCCTGCAATAAACTGCAGCCCGTGAGACCAAGGCAGTCCTAATTGACAGCTGTCAAGCTAATGGGAGCCATGACGGAAGGTTCTGGAAAAAAAAAATCTGTTTATCAACCATCAGCCCTGGTGTGGATCCACGGGGAGGAGAACTTACCGTGCTCTCTGCCTTTTCTTTCTATCTCTATCTCTCTCTCTTTCGCTCTCTCTCCCTCCCTCTGGCTGGCTGCTATTCAGAACTCGCATCCCCTTCCCTGATTTCTTTTATTTTCTCCATTCTTTTTTGTTCATTCTCTCTCCTCTGCTTTAACCCCTGTGATTGTCGGCCGGTGTTTGCGGTGTAAAAAGCAGAGGACGGCCATAACTAATCATAGTGTCAGTTGGCTGCCTGGGAGCGCAGGGTTTGGGCCGGAGCAATGTGAGGTCCTATAATCCACACTTACACACACTTACACACACACACACACACACACACAGACACCCAGCCAGCGCCAACTGTCCACCGGCAAGAACAAGGCAGTGAACAGAGGAGATGGGCCAATTTCACAGCATAAAACCACAACGCAGCCTTTTCCTTTTCCTGTTAAATGATTGCTTACCAAATCTTCACCAAAAATCTACCTCCATACCGCAGATCGTCATTATTATCATCACCGTACACCATTTCCTGCCCTATTGATCATTAATTATGTATTAGTGATTATGTTATATATATATATATATATATATATATATATATATATATATATATATATATATATATAAATAATCAAAATTACTAGAGCAAATCTTGAAAAATAAATAAATAAATAAATAAATAAAACAAACAAATAAATAAATAAATAAAAAAAGAGTTCCTTTATAATTTGGCGGACTAATTCGAGGTAATTCGGAGACTTGTGTTTACGCCATCGTTTTCCTTTTCCTTAATAATGCATATGATTATCAGGAATCAGCGCTAGCTCTTAATAAGGATAATTAGCATAATTAAGAGAGCATGTTTCATTATACTTTGAGTAATTAAGTTAAAATGAAAAAAAAATAAAATAAAAATTATAATAATAAAGTAAATGCACTTACTTAAAAGAGTGAGTAGGAGAGTTTAGGTGTTCTCACAAAAAAAAAATTTAAAAAATAAAAAATAAAAATTTTTTTTTAAAAAATAAAATAAATCTACCGTGATAATAAATTGTACAAATAATAATACACATAGCCAGGAGATATATAAATCATTTATAGATCTCTCTCTGCTACTAATGTCTTTATGACATTATAAAGGTGTCATACGTGCTTTATGGCATGTACTACACCATGTACGATGGCGTGCTTATATGTGCGTGTGTGTGCGTGTGTAGTAAAAAGAAGATCGATACGATATATGCAATATCCATTAGTGTGTGTATGTGTGTGAGGACTTTGGTGCCAACTTATGTTACTCCGTATACTCGTGCAGAAGTAAGCCGAGGGGTTTCCTCTCTTCTCAGAACTCATACTGAGTTTGATTAATCCTCCTTTCTCGTCCGCAATCAATCAACCAGCCTCTAAAATCACAGAAATCAGCTCCTTTCGCTCTCTTCAATCCATCTCTGTTGCGTTCGCCACTGCATCCATCACGCATCCGGATATTTTTATGAATCATAGTTATCTGCATTGAACACAACGCTCAAGCTGCACTTTTCTTGACTGCCGTACGCTAAACCAACTTCGGATATCTTATAAAAGGTGGCATAATGACCAACGTCAACACACTCCGTCATCATGTATCACTCTGTCTCTATGCAGGTGTGTGTGTAAAGACCTGTTCGGCGTGTACTTCCCCCTACTTTTCGAGCGCACCTAATGCAAACTGAGACAGACAAGGGCGAGCGAAAGAAAGGTCTGATGTTCTCCCAGGCTCCCCAAAACAATTGATATGTTTGGTCTGGCGAAGCTTTGAAGCCTGTGAACAAAAAAACACGGTGTACATGCTATTGTCTGCTCCTGAATGGAGGAGGGCATTGTGGGAGGAGGAGGGAAAAAAATCACTGGCTAGACAGAGAGCACAGTGTGTGAGAGTGTGTTAGGGTGAAAAAAGGAGGCCTGAGATTAAAAGAAACGGAGAGAATGTCATAGGACACCGTGTTACAAATATAGGATATAAAAGTATGTACAGCATCACAACACCTTTCCTGGTTTAAACGAGACTTGCTGTTTGTTTTTTTTGTTGTTGTTCTTGTTCTGGCCATTCAGAGCAGCGTATTCCAACCAGCCAACGTGATTACGCAGGTACTTGGGCCCATTTGTCACCTGCAGCAGCAAATTGAGTTAGTGCATGGACTAAAGGCATGGAGGACTGTGTAATATCAACTTGATTACATCAAACTAGCTGCAAACCTAATTGGGCTGGATGACAGTGTGCGGAGCTTGTCATCTCCAATCATTAGGCCTGTCAGGAATCCATCAGCTTTACAGCTAATTAGGTGAACACTAATGAAGCTGGCAAAACAACTTTTCTTTTTCTACGGCTGAGCAGGTCTTCGCGACTTAAAAGAGGGAACGAGGGAGGGTGAGAGCGAGAGAAAGAGAGAAACGAAGAGAAAAACGAGCGAGGGGCGAAACGTTCTCATGCAAAGCTCAAGGTTGCAGGGGAATGGATTTCCCAAAGTTCCTAATCAAGGCCCATCATCTGCCATCTTTCCTTTGCTCTTTCCATCACGGCGGTGCAATCAATTTGTCATCACTCTTTGTATGCCACGGCACAGTCGTCAACCTTATAACTTGCAGCTGTGAGGGCTGCTGGGAGGCAGAGATTGAGGGAGAGTGAGAAAGAGAGAAAGAGGAGGGGCTTGAGGTGTGTGTGTGTGTGTGTGTGCGAGTGTGTGTGTTAGAGTTTAAAAAAATCACAGGAAGCTGCCTTGTCTGGAGAGAAAAAATGCTCAGACTGCTCGCGTATTTGTCTTCATCCGCTCATCAAAGGCATAAATGCCTGAATCTTTTTCCCCCTTCTCACCCCTGTGAAATGCGAAGCCTTTCAGTCATCCTTCATTCTCGTCCTCCCTCCTTCTACCTCTTCAGTGTGTCCATTAAGCAAA
Organism: Tachysurus fulvidraco; assembly: GCF_022655615.1. Classification (NCBI taxonomy): domain Eukaryota; kingdom Metazoa; phylum Chordata; class Actinopteri; order Siluriformes; family Bagridae; genus Tachysurus; species Tachysurus fulvidraco. The sequence goes on from NC_062518.1 coordinate 7,892,265, forward strand.
AGCATTTTGATAGAGTAAAACTCGGGCCTAACGTATGAGGGGGTTTGTGTGTATGTGTGCGTGCACGTGTGTGGGGTGGTGGAGGGTGCTTGAGGAACGGGGGGTGGGGGTAAAATGAGAGCACTCACTCTGCCAACTTCTGATTGACCATTAGAGCCATTGATGAATGTGCCTGTCAAAGAGGGAGACAATTAAATCAAATATGAAACAAAGTCGCTTTGACGGGTCCGACTGATGGAGCAAACCATTCTTCCATCTCCGGATTACGCCATTAGTAACATTTTTCATACCGGCAGAGTGTGTGTGTGTGTGTGTGTGTGTGTGTGCGCGTGTTTGTGTGTGAATGTGCACGTGTACGGCAGTGTTAATATGGTTTTATGTGCCCTTGCAGATTGTAGTCATTTACAGTATGTTAGCATGGTGGTGTATTGATTGTTGGTGCGTTGCCATGTGTTGCTCTGTTCTACTTATTTAAAAAGGCTACGATTGTCATGTTCTGCCTTTAGCTATTAGAGAGCTCAGTATGGAGCGTGTGTGTAAAACCTACTCGTTTCCTCAAACACAAACCTTCACTACAGATCCTTCTTTTCAGGAACATTTTGTCCCCATGGCCCATAAACAATTTCTACATCTTCGTTACTAGTTTTTATAACTTTTGAGCGCGCCAAAGTGATGAAAACTGACAAATACAAATCAACAGAATCCTTCACTTTCCTATAAATGCTCAGGAAAAAAAAACTACCGTCATCTCATATCTAACTTATCTAAGCATACCGATGAATATCGTGCACCTTTAATACACTAAATTGCAGTTTCATCGTTTATGTAGACAATTTAGTAGGCTACCATTGCGTTTTTTTTTCTCCCTAGAAGTCTGTTCTACAAAATATCTTCTTACGTATCTGACCACAATGTATCTTAGGAGAAAGAAAAAAATAATAATAAAACACCTGTTTGGGCCACAGGAATGTAGTTTTGTTGAGCTAGGAAAAGAAAGTCTGGCCTTGTGGCCTGATCATGGTACACAGTGAGAGAAGGAGCAACTTCGAGACGCTTTAATGGGTTTTGTTAGCTGCGGACGTGACGTCACGGGGATTGGCGTTGCCATGGCGAGCGAGTTATTGATGTTTATCGGGAATGAATAGATCAAAGGAGAGGCACGTGACGGGCAATCAATCAGCCGTCAAAGCAAAAGCTGGCGACTGTCCAATAAAACCTGGATCTTCCTCGGCTACAAGATCACGTCTTATTTCTTTCAGAAAGCACAGAGTGTGCAAGAAAAGAAAAGAAGAAATAAACAAAGGCTATAATGTTTGTACTTGAGCATCAAAAGGCGCCCTGACAGTCAGCTGACACCCAGAAGCTTTTTTTATCCTCATAGATCTTTAATTCACGGTGTGGATATAAAAAAATAAAAAAATAAGAGGATGGAGGGAGTGGGAAATGAAGAGAAAGGACAGAAGCTTACTGGAAAGCTTACTGGAAAGCAAGCACCCCCCCCCCCCCACACACACACACACACACACACACACACACCCGTTCAAAGTAGCTGTTTCCCTATTAGGCTGGAAATCTGAGAAAATCACACAGCTCTGGAATAAATCACTAGTCTGGCCTATTTAGAAATGTCCGACAAGTTTGGGGAGAAAAAAGATTATAAAGGGGAAAAAAATCTTTCATAGGCTGCAATTCATTTATATGTATTTTAATAGTCTATATAACAAACTCTAACAACAATAATAATAATAATAATAATAATAATAATAATTAGCCTAACAAAATAATAATAATAATAATAATAAAAATAATAATAATAATAATAATAATAATAATAATAATAATAATAATAATAATAATAATAATAATAAAAAGTTCAATGTCCCCATGTGAAAACGCCTCTGAAACGGAAAAAAAGGAAAGAAAAAAGAAACTTTTCTCTGCCTCTGTAGTCGCCCTCAGTGCGCGCGCGTGTCGCACAGCCCACGCGTTTGACGCACACACTCGGAGCTTAAAGTGAGATAATCGCAGCGCTCTGTACCGAAACACGGGGATAAATGAAGTAAGGACTGTACCTGCCGAGCGCCGGGGCGCCTGCTGTTTCCTCCTCGGCATGGTGGAGTACTGGGTTGTGGTCTGTGTGTGTGAAAGAAAGAGAGAGTGTGTGTTTGTCGAAGGGTCTTTCTGCAGAGTTTGAGTCCGGAGCTGCTGCTCGTGTCGCTCCGAGCTGCGCTTCCCTTCACGCGGCTCCCGCGGCGCCTTTCACCCTTTTCACCACACTGGCATTGGAGGCTTTCAGAGCCCAAATATGTTAAGACGAAGAAACGAGGTGCAGACGTGAAGCAGAAGAAGCTGAAAAGCCGATCGCGTTTTCCTTCTCTCGCCCTCGCTTTCTGTCTCAAGCAGTGCGCTGTGAGAGGGAAGAAGGGAAAAAACCGCTCTGAGGCTCGCTGCGTTTCTCACTCAGTCCGCGCTGGCAGCCGCAACAGGCGAGCTTAAGGGAGAAAAAACACGAAAATGATCGCGTCACTCAAAAGTCCTGCAAAAGCAAGGGGGGGCAAACATCAAGCACTGTCACATTAACTCCTTCCACCTCGGATGGTTTAGCTACAGCGCCTGTCAGGAGGCTACAGGCATATGTCTGTCTTCCTCTGTGTCTCTCTCTGTCTCTACTGCAGTCACACAATGCACAATAGCGATCAAACACCCGTACACAAGCACTGATCGGACCAGCAAGACGTTTACACATGCATATTGTCAACAAAAAAAAAACAACAACAAAAAAAATAAATCAACCAAAATTTGGAACAGAGCGAACGTGCTGCTGCTGCACGAGCGTAAAATCCCCGTGCCGGTGCGCGCGCACGAGGACACGTCCGTCCGACTGATCAACAAACGTGTTAAACGTGAAACGTACTTACTCGCTCGCTTGATCGACTGCGTTATCCATATCCTGCGGGGTTCAGAGGGGAAAAAAGCGCACTGGGTTTTAGGGTCAGTGTCTCATTCCGCCAAAAATAAACAAAAAAAAATCCCCAAAGACTCCAAAAGACTCCTTTAATCGTCCATCTTTATTTCTCTCTACACGCAAAACGGACTTTTTTTGTTTGTTTTTGTTTGTTTGTTTGTTTTTAACACAGACAAATCAGGGATGAAGGAAGAGAAAGACGGACGGACTTTGTGTCCCTCCCGCGCCGATGCCTGCTTGCTTAATTTTGTCCGAGCGCCTCCAAAATCCGCGGTGAGCGAGCAGGGATCGATGAGATCGGCGTTTGATTGGATGTCTCTGGCTGTAATCAGGAGGAGGGGGACGGACCCGCGCGGTGCTGCGCGCGCACTGAGCACCAAGCTGCTGCCAAAAAACACTTTCTTGGCCGATAATCTCACTTTTTTTTCCTGCTTCTTTGTGTAGCAGGTATTTAAAAACAGCAACAAGCCGAATCAGTCGCGACTTTTCCCCTTAACGCTCCGAGACTCTTTTTCCCCCTTTTAATGTCTGATTAAACAAAACAGCTTTTTTGCACAGACTGGAAAAGAAGCTTTGATTTTTATTATTAATGTTGTTTTTTTAAACGGTAAGAA
>NC_062518.1:7900843-7995843 GCF_022655615.1 Tachysurus fulvidraco
CAGTAATATATATTACAATTAGCAAGACAGTAATATTTAATTTTTTTAAAGTGATTAATTAATATCACCTAGGTTTCAAATCGTAAGCATTTCAGCACACCATGTCGGTGTCCATATGCTGTTCACAGGTCTACCGTGAAGACGTGTGAAGTGTGAAGAAACGTAGGAGAGGTGCTTGTTACCTCAAGAGCATTACACATGTTACAGTAGGCCTGGTATTTGTGTTTGTGTGTGTGTGTGTGTGTGTGTGTGTGTGTGTGTGTGTGTGTGTGTGTGTGTGTGTGTGTGTGTGTGTGTGTGTGTGCGTTATTGCACATGTTAAATGAAAGCAAATATGGGTTCTAATCGGATCTCAACTCAGTGACGAACACATTCGTAAGGTATTGTGGGGAAAAAAGCGCAGGAACGATGCATGGCTTAGTAAGGCATGTGCAGGTTGGGAGTTAATGTACAGCATGCTACCACCTACCATATATACACCATACATATATCATATAAATGTTTTATTTATTTACTTATTTTAAGTATTATTTGATGGCAAACTTATAGAATTTCTGCAGTGAAATTGAAGTTAGATAGTTTATTTATTTATTTATTTATTTATTTATTTATTTTTAGCTGTATGCGTTGGCACCGTTATATCAATCACATATCCCAGATTCTGGCCGCACGCACACGGACCGCCGAAGTAATAAAAGATGCTTGAACACACCAGTGTATGGAAAGCATGAATGTTAATAAAATCTCTACATGAACTATACAGTGGTGCACAGAGTGGTAGGGTGGCGCGTCATGCACGCCGAGGTTCATCCGGGTTTCAGTGCGTCGCGCTCAGTGGGAACCAAACGCGGCGCGCGAAACTCTGTTCAGTACAAAGTGCCAGAACAAACTGCGGTAGGTATTCTTGCCCAAGCCAGAGTCCGAGGAATAAAAACGCAGAAAAAAAAGTCTGTGAAAAACGACATAGGTTAGAACATGAAAACCTCGTGGAGGTTTCACGGGAACGGAGAGGAGAATCGGAGCGCTCGCGCTTCGTACGTGCGCACGGCACAGTTAATCCTAGTGGCGTGTGTAAGGAGGCCGAGCGGCGTGGTGCACACAGGAGAGGAGGGGAAACACTGACTCACTGACTCATCTGCTTCCAGCAAATACTTCCTTTTACACACATGCCCAAATGTGTCTGTTGCATTTTTACATGTATTATTGCATTTATACTACTATCACTACTACCACTACTACTACTACTACTACTACTACTACTACTACTACTACTACCAACAACAACAACAACAATAATAATAATAATAATAATAATAATAATAATAATAATAATAATAATAATAATAATAATAAAGAAGAAGAAGAAGAACACTAATAATTACATGTTGTTTAAAATAAATTTGAGACATTGGGGCATTGAGACATCATTTACATAATTCAATGTCACACTATCCTTGTTTTTCAGAATAACCTTTGGGATTTTTACATTAGGTAAAAGGGGAGGCATTTTAAGTCATTTATTTTGTTGTTTTTTTGTTGGCAACATAAAATATGGTGACTTTAATAACCACTGTATTGTATGATATCAACTTATAAGTTATAATGTTTATGAAAGTAAGCCAATACAACGTAACAGACATAATTCATTTGACAAACTCATTTGCCTTATGCTTTTACTGAAGCACACATACTCATTAAAAACATACTTTTTGTAGAATACAGAATTGTTAAGTCTGGTTTAATGTGAAACACACAGGCTTGGAGATCGAACTTTTCTTTGGCCTCTCATCAGTGACGTGTGTCTCTCACTTTACCATATGGTCATTAGTCCTACACTCTCTCTCTCTCTCTCTCTCTCTCTCTCTCTCTCTCTCTCTCTCTCTCTCTCTCTCTCTCTCTCTCTCTCTCTCTCTCTCTCTCTCTCTCTCTCTGGGTGTGCTACCTTGCAGGGTTGTGAGGGCAAGTGCTGACCAGCCCTCTTTTTCTGTCTGTTACTAGGTCATTGAAGACCCACCCTCACCCCTTCCTGCTGCTGCCTGCACCTCCTGATCCCCCATCACCAGAGAGAGGGTAATTTAAGCTCCATGTGATGCACCCTATTCATCACTGTCCTTCTGACCCGTTTCAAAATTAAAGTCTGATCTGCAAAGTTAAAGCGAAATGAGATAAAAATTGGCAGAGGTCAAAAAGGGTGAGACCCCTCAAAACACAAGGTGCTGTTTAGGCTGCTTGTGATTTATGTTTTTCAAGAAAGCTGACCAAGAATTTAATACATTAACCCAATGAAATCAGCCTAAGCTCATGCCTGTACATCTGTGCCACTGCTGGCTAGAGAGTAGAGCGTATACATGAGTGATCGTATTCAATGTTTATAGAGAGGAAATAATTGACTGGAAGACATCTGTAATAAGACCAACTAGGAGTATTATTTGTAGAGCACTTCTTACCCGAGCAGTGAGGATTATAGCTTTGGTTATTTTGATTATCGATAATGAAACCAGATGACGTAAAACGGTGGTGCATTTTAAAAAAATAAAAATTTAAACAAATTAACAGCAGCTTTGTAGATGTTTCCTGAAAGTTTTTGTTAGGTATTATTAGGTATTTATCTGACTCCACACAGCCTGAGTCTGACAAAAAACTTATTGAGAATAAATAATCAATTCACAGTCCAGGGATAAATGGATTAGTGACAAAAACAACAAGAACAGACACTGATAGAATGAAATAAATAGGTTCAACTATTTTATAAATCTCATGGTATGTTGTCAACTAAAAATAAAAGGGGATGACGTTCCATCTTAAAATACTAAATAAAAAAATAGTAAGAAAATAAAAATGAATATTAATATCAAAAGCTGTTCTAAAAGTTACTTTTAAAGGCACAATATGTCGAGATCTTTAATATTAGTTTCATCTTATATTTTGTTGCGCAATTTGTTATTTTGACAACGTTAGACTTTGTACATCTTGATATACCTTCTTTACCTTATTATTAACATGAGCACTGTTTTAGAAAAATGTGTAAAAAATAGAAAATAATATATAGAGCAATGAGCTTTTTTTTATATCCCTCAGTTGTGCTCTCACTGCAGTCTGGTGTTTCTCCTCCTTATCCTGCTCAGGAAATGCAATATTCTGCTCTTCCATTTCTCTCCTCATCCTCCTTGACTTCCACATTAAGTTTCAGGCAGGTGTTTTAGTTTCCTTTTTTTTTTTTTTTTTTTGGTATTCTTCCAAATCCTATTTTAAATCCCATCCAATATGCGTATTGCACCTTTCTCGCTGCTTTGAGGCCAGAGATAAAATGTTCCTCAGCTATTGTCTACATGTTAGCAAAAAGTGGTAGCAAATAGACATGTACTAGAAATCTGCTTTCATTCTGTATCCAATCCCTGTTTTTACTCTCTGGAAAATTGCAGTTGGTCCAAGTAACACTCCCAGGAGTGCTCCCTGACCACTTATCCATAATGTCTATAAAAAGTCTTTGGCGGTCAAACCTACAGAGCCACAATGAAAATTCTTTCTGGAAGCTGTTGAGGTGTGTATAGGTCTTGTGTATTGCTTTATGCAAAATATTCTGTGGTCAAAATATAACTGTGGTTGGAAATTTTATGAAGCTGTACACATGGAATTAAACATGGTGAAGGTTTGTGGTTTTATCCTTTACCTAGACAAAAAGGGTTGTTATTTCCCATTAGATGCCTTGTTGATCTCCATAAGCATGCTATCAAGGGTGTGGCTTCATGGCCCGCTACCCCAATTACTTCTGCAACCCTGAAATCTATTGGCATTTCTTTCAAATATATTACTCCTTACAAATGGAGACTTAATAAATTATGTGGAACCCAGAGTGGATATACATTTCACAGATTACATCAGTGTAATCATTTTGCTTACTGTATATAAGATTATTAACCTGCGCATTCAATTGCCTCTCCAGCACTGAAATGGTTTAGTGGGTTTATATTTGATCACACCACAGCATTAAGGCAAACAGCTCCATTTGGTGGATCATCGTCAACATAATCTTTATTCTTATATTTAAAATATTAACATCAGTTGGTAAATGTGTTGACTGGACAAAAGACTGGCTTAATAAAGGATTAAGTACTTTGGAGTTACTTTTTAATTTTCAAGTTTTCAAAACTTTACTTTAGAAGGGTTTAAAAAAAAAGATGAAGTTAATTTTTGACATTTACAATATGAATCTTTTGTGAAACAGTACCCGTTCTTTGCAGCCATTTTTTAAACCTAAATATAAAGTGAGCGAAAACGCCAATAGAATGAAGATTGAAAAAAGTACAAAAAGGATGGTTGATATGACAGAATCATAACAAAATTAATGCGGTTTATTTGACCTGTTTAAAAGTGACCAAGAAAAACAGAAAGACTTCCACTTTAATGGGTCGGTGTAAGTCTGCCTGATTGGGCCAAATGACGTAACGCAGCAAGGCTGAGTCAGATGTGCCTGATTGAAGGAGCATGTGTGTGTGTGTGTGTGTGTGTGTGTGTGTGTGTGTGTGTGTGTGTGTGTGTGTGTGTGTGTGTGTGTGTGTGTGTGTGCAATAATAAAAAACGAGACAGCTAGGTGGAAATACTTTGTACTCTGACTGAGTGTTTATTAATGTAAACCGAAAGCAGGGATGCAAGTTAGCGTTTACGTACTGAATATTGTAGCTAGTTAAGAAACAACAACAACCATACATAGGCATGTGTGTGCTTGTGCGTTTGTGTGTTTGTGCATTTGTGTGTGCAGCTCCTGATCTGCAGTGCTGTATGGTAAACAGGAACGCTTTCCTTGGAAGGAGGAATTTCCCCCAGCAGTCCCCTAGATCAGTAATAGTGGCGGTAATGAGCTGCAGCTGTCACAGTGCTTTCCGCTCCTCGTCCCTGATTCATGTTCCTGCTGCACACCATCTACAACTGGAACAAATGTTTACCCCAATGAGAAACAGACAAACACTGCCCAGCGCACAGATCCTAACACACTAACTAATGGCCGCAGCCCTGTTTTAGCTCTTTTAATAATGCAAGCTAGCTGTGATTCGCAGACACCCAGGGGAAATAGTGGTGACCATTAACTCTGAGATTTTCTAGGTGTACAATATATAAAATATAATCATCTTACCAGCAAAGAGAAACATATATTACAACAGAAATGAATGGAATACAAATAGATCTAAATACAGTAGATAGAGTGGAATAGAGTAGAATACAATGGAATAGAAATTGATCAAGCAGGCGAGTAAAAAGTAGGACAGAATACATGAAGAATATCATGGAGCATAAGATGGAATAGAGCAGAATAGAACAGAATGAAATAGAACAGAATCTGATTAGAATGCAAGTGAAATAGAAAAGGGAAAGTTCTAAAGATATAGTTGCATATTGCAGCTTCTTAGGAAGCTGGTATTTGTGGGACATTTAGAATAGAATAGAATAGAATAGAATAGAATAGAATAGAATAGAATAGAATAGATTGTCGGGTTTGCAAATAAAAAACAGGGAAATTATCCCATTAGTTTTCAAATATCCCAGCATGGACAGAACACTACATTATCTTAATGTCTTGGTATCTCAGTGTACTTTAACTTCCTGATGGAAGTTTTTGGTTATTTCTCTGAAGGATGTTGTGACATAAAAATCACTGAGTGCTGTGTTGCTTCTTCTTTAAAAAAGGATCATTAATTTATATATTTCACTTTTTTAAAACTGTACTTCTCTTTCATGTTCCTGACTGTGTGTGTGTGTGTGTGTGTGTGTGTATGTGTGTGTGTGTGTGTGTGTGTGTGTGTGTGTGTGTGTGTGTGTGTGTGTGTGTGTGTGTGTGTGTGTGTGTGTGTTTATGTGTCTGTGCTTGTGTTCTTACTCTACGTGGCAGTAGATCTGTGACTCAAAAATGACACCACAGTGTGCCATGAAATCCTGGCAGTGGCATTAATCACACTTTTTTAATTAGCACGGACCAGCTTTATTAATTAGGTGTGATACGGCACTGATATGGCCTCTCTTTGTCAGCCCTCCTTCCTCATCATGTGCACACACACACATACACACAGGCTCAGAGGAAAATAATGCTTACACACACATGCACAAACCCTCATCAGACAGCCTTTCTCACAAACAGATGTCTTAGCCTCTTACAGGGAGACAGAATAAAAAAGTGAGAGAAAAGGCAGAAAAGGTAGAAATGCTAGGTTACAGGTGTAATATGTATGCAGACTAATAATTATGGAAAGCAAAAGAGATTTGAAAGCAAAAGAATACCCTTTTAAGGTGCCCAGGTTTATACAGAAGTGTTTTTTTTAACTGCTCAAAAATGAAAGCCTGGAGCAGTTTGTCCATCAAACAGAGAGGCAGGAAGTAAACAACACATAGTAATCAGCAAATAGTGTGTTTTAACGTCTGATCCAGCAAAACGGCACCATATTTTCATCACCTCATCTGTAGAAGATGATATATTGTTTGATAACTTACAAATTAAGCTACTCGTCTACATGGAATGGCTTTTAATTTTAAAACTAAGGTTTTGAACAATATAGATAGCTATAGTATTATGTGACTTATGTTACCTAGTGGTAAAGGTGTTGGACTACTGATAAGAAGGTCGTGAGTTCGAACCCCAGGTCCACCAAGTTGCCACTGCTGGGCCCCTGAGCAAGGCCCTTAACCCTTAATTGCTCATTTGTATAAATTGAATAAAAATGTAAGTCACTCTGGATAAGGGTGTCTGTTAAATGCTGTAAATGAATCATCAGTTCTGATTGGCCAGGAGGTATTGATTCATTTTCTAATTTCCTTTAACAGAGTTTCTCGGTGCGAAGAATCAAAAGGTTTTCTACCACACGAGGCTTCAGAACAAACAGCTGTACTTTTTTGTGGCTTATTGTTACCTTGACAAGCTGCGTGTTTCTACATCACCATTCTGTCAGGAGTATTTTATTTTTTGGTTATGGTTGCAGCCAGAAATGCTTGATTTTACGGTCTTTTTCTTCTTCTTCAAAGTTTGAAGTTGCAAAGGTTTTTTTTTTCTCCAGAAACTACTTGACTTAGTGAAATTCCAGCACAGCATTTTTCTTTTAAACTACCAGAAAGACACATATGTAGTTACTGGTTATGATAGCTGTACTCATGTTTGATGTATATTAATGAAAGAGGGCTTTAGATGAATGCACGTTTGACAATGACACATGATACGTCTCGGGCCAAATCTTCAGAAAATCTGCAGTAATTTTGAAAAACTGCAAGCTCTTACAAATATTGTACAGTCTCCTTGTTTTTTATATGGACATAATTGTCAAATCACAGTGGCATAAAAAGAATAAAACCTTTGAGGCCATGCTGTTATAGGAAAATAATCTCATCCAGGGTGGTAACGAACATAACACCAATTATTATTGATTATTTTCCAACAAGGGAAAACACATTTTTGTTTTATTACTTACCTAATAATTAAAAAGAAGGTTTATAAGAAATAGGGTTGTAATATTGTTACTGATGTCAATAATTCTTGGAAATCCTGGATCATTTTTTTGTACCTTGTCATATTTTCTGAAGTATTTAAAGCAGTGAAATCATGCGACGTTTAAAAATGAGACAAAACACGAACACGAGACACAACATCTTTTATACTTCTCATAACAAGGTAGAAATTTGCTTTGCTCAATTACTGTGAGGATGTCAGCATGAGATAAGTGTCAGGTTTCAGCTGGTATTGAATGGTCTGATCGCAAAAAACACAAAATGTTTTTACTAATAAACACACTTAAAAAAAAAAAAAAACTGCAAAAATAACGTGGTTGATTTATATGTTTATAATTAGCTGGTAAAAGTTTTTGAGAAAGTTATTTGTACAACCCTGGTACTAGGAAAAGAACTAGAATCTGATAGCTTCATTAGTCATAAATCTTCAGGGCATCTTAAGTATTTCTTTGACACTGATGCCTCTGGCTTGTGCATTAAGGATGTACTGGATTTCTTTAAAAAGCTGCTTTGATGACACTGACTATTGTTAAAAGTGCTATATATCTACAATTAAAAATGAAATTAAATGCCTTCAAGGAGTCAAAGGTCCCACCCACTATAAATGGCGGTATTTCTGTGTCGGTTTTTGTTAGGGTGGCATTTCCAGACAGCTTCACACTCTCCCCTCTGAAGAGCTTGTTCTGGTCTCTCAAAGGATTCTGAGAAGAAGACACAAACCAGAACGGACACTGATTACAATAAGGAAGGTGCTTTTGCAGGAAGAGAGAGTGCTGATGAGAAAAATTGCCTGGTTAAGGATAAAAAGCAGTGTCGAGCAACCAAAGTATATTCGGAGCGAGTGAACCTCCCATACAGCTTGTGTACTACACTCAAGTTCTCGTACTATACTAAACTTAGGAAAGAGAGCCAGCTTCTAGGACCGGCCTCTCTCTGTCTATTTTTCTCTCTCTCTCTCTCTCTCTCTCTCTCAAAGCCACTTGACTGTGCTGGTGTTTATCTTGCGCTGACATCCTCGGTCTCCACTATTCCCTCTCCACTCGGAGAAGCAGCGCAAACACTACTCATGCTACACACACTACACACTTTAAGAGACGGCCATAATAAGAGACAGAGACACGGACACAGAGAGACAGTAACTAGTGGCAGTGGTCACAGGCTGTGAAATGGAAAGAAAGAGAAAGAAAGAGCTACAGAAAAGTTCTCTCAGCCGTCTACCTTAAAACAAGACTGTATGACAGTGGTCATGTGTTTGCAGTTAACCCCCATCCAGCCTGTCTCACGCCTGAGATATCGAGCAGGGAAAGTTCGTTCAAGCACGTTGTATAAATGAGCATCATGGCTGAGTTAAAATGACAGACTCAAATCTAATGACTGATAAATCAGGAACTCTCTCTCTCTCTCTCACACACACACACACACACACACACACACACACACACACACACACACACACACACACACACACACACACACACACACACACACACACACCAGTGTGTGGAATCACATAATGCTCCATGGCTAGCAAATGTTCTGCATTTATGGGTTTGCACTAAAGGTGTAAATCCTGTAGCCTACAGTAGCATTCTCCTGTTCTCTCCAGTGATTAGCATCTCTGCAGCTAAAAAGAGATGCTAACAGAAATGACATTGGAGCAGTAGTGGCTCTATACTTCCTGCCAGACTTCATCAGCACCGTTATACATCTTACCTCATGCCACACTAAAGGCCAAAGAAGAAATATATATCAGACAACAAAGCTTCTAGCACCTTCTAAACCCTGCTACAATGTGCATTAAAATGATTACAGATATGTTTAAAACCACATCTCGTAACTACAATTAGATCTCTCTCAAAAACATACTGTACTGTATATACAAGGTTCGAGTAAAGCACAGCACTGTAGAATTCACGATTCTGATTGCTGTGAAGATGTTCATTAACGTTCTCTAACAACAGCTTAGACAGTTATTTACAGTATTTCTATAGTGACAACATACACAAGTATTTACATGTCTGATGCTCTATATTAAAATGTTAATAATTACCTTTTATTACCTTTTATTTTGGTAATAATTTTTTTAAGATTTTAAGAATTTATCTTTTATCAAGTCTCCAGTTTTAGCTATATATATATATATATATATATATATATATATATATATATATATATATATATATATATATATATATATATATATATATATACCTTTTTTGTCTTGTTAACTATTTGTAAAAGATACTTGTAAACTTCCTTAGTTTAGAGATATAAAATGGAACTCTACATGGATAAAAAGTATGGTGTGACTTTTAAATATTTGTTGTGGTGACAAGCAAAACCTACTTTGTATAAGAACTACAATCCTCTTCATGTTTTGTTCTTTAGTTTGCTCGTTAAAGTTTGCACTTCAGAAATTAAAGGCAAGACATGAAAGCATGAACCATCAAGTCTTCCTTTCAGTGGAGCATTACAATGTCATAGATACAGTAGGCAATGGTTATACTACACTAATTTGTAGATAACAGATATAACTTGTTTTGCAGCCACTGTGTTTGGCTTGGGGTTTAATGATCACACTAGTGGGAAGTTGGGTTAGGGATTTTTTGCTATCGGATGCTAATGCGTTTGCGAGTTGCCATTGCAAGCCGTGCAGGGTAGCTTTCCTTGGACGGATATCAAATAAATTAGCACTAAGTGACTTATACGGTATAGAGGGGCATCCTGTTAACTAGTTATATAATGTATTTAAATCTGTGCTGCACATAAAAACAATGAAATTCATAAAAAGTACACAATATTTCCCAATAGTGTAGCTTTCAGGAATTGTACTGTATTGTGATTTGATCGTGGTTGCTTATGGTCACTGTGAACCTGTTTCTCATTGTTTATGCAGTTTCATCCTCATCTCTAGGTGTTTTTGAAAGTGTTAACCCTCTCTATCACATCATGTGTATCCATGCATAGATCTAAAGGAGCGTTCCCTTTAGAATTAGGAAGTGCTTAGGAGTGCATGAGCTGATAAGCTGACCTTAACGTGTTCTCTCGCCTCCTCTTCTCCAGTATAGCTTTGAAAGGATTTACACAGAGCTCCTTTAGTGTTAGCAGGGAGGACAAACAAGACATCAAGACTTTGAGACCTAAAACTCTCCAAGCTAAATCCAGTAAAAATCCACTTTTTTCATTTCTGAGAGCAGTGGCAGAATGTTACCGGGACAAAAAGGACAGTGGGACTTGCTCTTTGAAGGGGGAAACACTGGGGTCAGAGATCACATGCTCAAACGCAGAAGGTCAGAGACCCAGCTGCAAAACAGAACAAAGATCTCATGCTGTGAGAAAGAGAGACACAAAGTGAGATGGAGAGAGGGAGTGTGAGGGTGTGTGTAAGTCCACAGTATAATATACATTTTAACAACTCCCTACAGAGAGAGAGAGACAAATGCAGCATGTATTAGTGACACAGCAATTTTTTCTGTTTAAATATCCCCCTCATTGCAAATGCATGTACCGGTGACAGACGTAAGACCTACAGCAGTTCTTTACAGTATATATTATGTACACAAGCTTTATAATAATGCATAATTAATATGTGAATGCTTTGCATATTGTTATTAAATACATGTTTTCTCACCTAAATCTTGCATAGTAGCAATGCGTGGTTTATGGGGGTAGCTTGGGTTTCATCGGAAAGAAAAAAGCTGACAGAAACAGACAAATAAATGAAATTCAGTTACATATATGTATACATGAATAAACAAATAGACAAGCTAAATAAATAAATAAATAAATAAATAAATACACATATACACACACACACACACACACGTGTGCAAGCTCACGCTCACACACACACACACAAACACACACACACACATACACACACGCGTGCACGCGCACACACATACACACACACACGTGCACGCGCACACACATATACACACACACACACACACACACACACACACACACACACACACACACACACACACACACACACACACACACACACACACACTTGTCCTTTGGCTCAGGTTCATAGTAACATATTTCTGTTGCGCTTTAAATTTCTATCAAGTCACTTTTCAAAACTGAAAGCTTACAAACACCAAAAAGGCTTTTATTAACAGGCTGCAAAGAGTATATCTCTTACTTTTCATGTTTGCTCTAAAACTGATGCCTTTGCTTTTCAAAACTTGCCCAATGTCCATTGAATATAATTGAACACTTTGGCAGAGAGATGCATTAAAAGGCTGAAAAGCATTTTAAGATGCTGCGTGGTCACCTCTCTTTCAGCAGAAGCTCCTTTTTCTCAGGGCATAAATGGATAATGACCTCCTAACCACACACTCTCTCTCTCTCTCTCTCTCTCTCTCTCTCTCTCTCTCTCTCTCTCTCTCTCTCTCTCACACACACACACACTCTCACACACACACACACACACACACACACACACACACACACACACACACACACACACACACACACACACACACATTCATTTAAAAAAAAAAAAATTATATCTAGTCTTTTATACAACAACGATGAAGGACAACTAGCTTAATTAACCAACCCTTGAATGATTTCTAACAGCCTAATGTGTAATTATGATTCACCAGTATTCAGCCGCTGAGCAAAAATAAAGGCAGACGATGCTATGCCAATCATTGCTCAGCTCAGATGGTAATCTCTGCACAGCCGGTGCCATGGAAACCAATATTAAGTGGACACTATAATCATAAGATTAATTCAGCTTTGCGACCTCTTTGTCTCTATTTTTAAAACAGGTGAGAAAGTAGCACCTTTCAGCCTCTGCAGACCAACACGACTCTACTGGTCTTCAACATCACGCCTCTCGCAGTATTGTAGTGTTGATCATAGAGAAACCAGTGTGGGGCTTTATTTAGAAAACACATAAAGACAGGAGGAGAAAGTCTTTAAAGCTGTATTGTGAATTAAAAGGGATTTTGTGAGCCATAAATCAAATGCATTATCTTTTTTGCATTATCATCTTAATCCTAAACCATGGACTATCTTTATTTCCCTTTCTTTATTTTCTCAGGGTATACAATTTCGGAATGAAGATTAAACTATCAATGATGTACGAGCGATCTTGGATAAAAGGTCAGTACCCACTATATCAAATACACACTCTTGGACTGTATGTGTACACTCATGTTCACACCCTTTGGACATGTTCTGACCTATTAGTCCATTTGGAGACACATTTGGTTCATTTTCTATTCATAAATATCAATTTAAGTGGAGCAGGAAAGAAGAGGGGTGTGTTGCAATAGAAACCTCTTTCACAACTGCTTTCTATTTTATATGGTGCTAAATATTTAATAAATAAATGAAATGAATAAATAGATATTTATTAAATATTTATTAAAAATTAATTTGAATAAATATTTATTTATTCATTTTTCTTTAGTAATCACTTTATCCTCATCAGAGTTTTATTGAACACGGAGTCCATCGACTGGAACATTTGTCGTTAGGTATTAACGCACCTTGGATTTGGACACCGAGGCATTATGCACACTCAATTTAGACTAGGTAATCCACCTACCTGAATTTTATGAAACTGGTAGGAATGAAACTGAAGAACAAGGAGGAAACCCACATGGACACAGGAGACAGTAACACAAACTCAGGATCGAATCAAGGATGCTAAAGCTGTGAGGTGGCAACACAGCCCTCTGGGCCATTTAATAAATAAATAATAAATATATTTGATAGCTAGCTTGTAGCTAGTTTGGCTTGATAGCAAACAGCAAATAAGTTCATTTCTTGTTTTTAAACAATTATAATTGTACAGCTGATGCAAAAAAAAAAAAAAAGTGTGGCATTTGTATATGTAATAAGTCAGCCCAAGTCAGACTTTTTAATATGATTACGTATACCTTTCGAAGTTCACCCTTAACTCTGAATGTTGTGTATTTTTACCCTTACGATCACACTCTTGTGTAGTATACATCAATTCTTAAGCTATTTATTTTATACTTTCTCACTCTTACATTTTTAGACATCTTCGTTTATGCAGCAGAGTCAGGTGACAGTTCTAAAAGCAGACATAAACAAAATAGTGAGTTCACTTTAGCTTCACAAATATTAGACACAACATAGACAACAGATCATGTACACAACAACAGACGTGTTGTCTGTCTGATTCTTTATGACACAGCATATTCCTGTTGTTGCACAAAGTCCCTCTCATCTTTTTGTCTTTCTACTTCTTTTTTCTTTCAAACACACACACACACACACACACACACACACACACACACACACACACACACACACACACACACACACACACACACACACACACACACACACACACATCATGATCACCATCTCATCATCATGACGTGCACACATCCACCATCAGAGGGCTGCCTAGCCTGAAGTGGGCTTTGACAGCACTGGGTAGGCAGAACACAGGAAGCACATTTAGGTATCAGCTCCTGTCGTCTACACCTTTTCACATCCCATCACGGTTACATCCCTCTATTGGCTCTCTCGCTCTTCAGCAGAGATGAAAGTGTGGCCTGCTCCACTTTGCTAGAGCTAAATGACACGTCACAATACGAACACGTGCAGACGAGCAAATGAAATATTTACAGAAGGAACAAAAACGAGAGAGAGCGAGAGAGAGAGAGAGAGAGAGAGAGTGAGAGAGAGAGAGAGAGAGAAAGAGAGAGATGGCGGCACACAAGGAAATGGAAATGAAGAGTAAGGAAGGGAATCAAATGGAGGAATGAGCAGGCCTGGGTAAATAATTGTAAGCGTGGTTGAGAAGGCAGGGGATCAGGACTGAACAGGATATGGGTGGCACATCGAATGCATTTCCATCCACACCAGCTCATGCTTTAAAATCCAAGCGTTGCTGTATTTATGACTGTAAAATATCATCTCGCTGGATTAACGCATGCTTACTGCTTTGTGGTGCAACAAAAAGCACAATATATAATGTTTATTACTCCTCTGTACAGAAACCTGACATTAACACCCTACTGTCAAAGTTTAATAGTTTTCTCCAGAAAATTGGTGTCATTGGTTGCATGTGTTCATCTGGATTTAAGGGTTAGGAAAAGTTGAAACATAAATGTGTGTGTGTGTGTGTGAGTGTGTGTGTATTGGGGTATTAGACTCTGTGCTTTGCCCCACTCACAAATCCTAATTATTTTCTTAGTCAGCCGGCTGTGCAGAGTTGGCCAGCAAGTTGTGCAAATGCTTATTTAAGCTGTGTAACTTACATCCATATGGTTTTCATCATCATAAAGAACCGCTTGAGCAGCTTATGTTTTCATGAGGCCGAGGCTTTGGCCTGTCTGTCAAACACACAGCACTTCAGAGCTACAAGCTTTCCACTGCAACACAATTTTTTTTCCTTTTCATTATTTATTTAAATGTTTTGTATTATGAAAGTTCATAATTAAAGCATATGAATCCAATTTCTTGTGTGCTGTCCTTTTTAAAATAAAATATTGCAACATTCTTATAGAGTCGCCTTGGCACTGTTTCTTTAGGACATGCTGAAATCAGTTCCAGTGAAAAATCTATTTTAATGCCGTTTGCCATGAAACCGGTTGCATGTTAAAGGTAGCGTTGTGTAACTTTCTCAACAGATTTCTCACTGACCAGAATCATGTCTTTTAAATTAGAAATAAAGATTACTGTGAAAAACTAAAGTAGATAATAAATGATTAAACCAAATATATATATATATATATATATATATATATATATATATATATATATATATATATATATATAGATAGATAGATAGATAGATAGATAGATAGATAGATAGATAGATAGATAGATAGATAGATAGATAGATCTTGTGCTTGTCTTGTATTAATGTTATTGTTTCCATGGTAACGTCGTAGACCGGGATTTGTACGGCATTAATAAAGAAATGAATATTTCTTAGTATTATAAACTTAAAGACAAAGTAAGAAGTAGTAGAGTATGGTGAGAGAATAACTGTTGACTGGTTATGTAAATCATAACAGGGATTTTTTTTTGGGACTTTAGCTAGAAATGAATAAAACAAATATTATGTCTAGTTTGTTTAGTTTTTTAATTAAAAAAAATATATATATATTGCTGGCAGAGTTCTGAGCTATGTACTTCAGGATGTGTTTCTTTTTTAATTAATTTATATATTTGTCTATATTTATATTTGAATTGATATTTTATTTATATATTATTACATATTTTAGTTTTGTACTTATGTATTTTTTCTCTTGTTTGGATCGGTGCTTGTAACTAAAAATACATCCTCATTTTTGACCATCAGTCAACATTTGCTGCGCTGGGAAAAGAAATGTGGTCCGATGCTCAAAGTTCACAGAGAAAATAAGAAATGAAGTTATTTGTACAAAACAAGTACCAGACCACACGAGCCAAAAAAACATGCACACAAAAATACACGATTTTTTTCAGTTTACTGTCAATATTTTAGAAATGAAATTGGGTTCAGAGGAATCATCCTTATACCAAATGCCCAACCAGCCCAGTTAGCCGCCATCCTCTCAGCCCTTCTTATTCTACATGATAAAGGCCCGAGTGTAGAAACGAAGCCATGCAGCAGTTATTCTGATCACAGCAGAGCCAGGGCTTTTAGAAAAGGGATCAGTGGCAGAAACAATTGTTTTGGGAAATGTAATTCTGTGTGAAAACGCTTCATTTTCTTCCCTCAGTGCAGTAGTTCTCTGTGCAGCATTACTTTAAATAAACATCACGATTCCAGCACGGGTTTGTGAATAAATAGAAGAAAAGGGAAGCGACGGATTTCCTGTGCTGATTGCGCCCAGATGGAAGAAAGCTTCTGGAGCTGGTTAGCTGTCGATTAAGAGGGAAATTCAGAGTAATTCAATAAATACAGCTGCTATAGAAACCGGATTTTAATGTGTCGTAACAAGCCGAGAACTCTCTCATATACACACAGACACATGCCGTAAATGTGAAGTGCAAACATACTAAAGTGCTCAGCAGATGACAGCTCTATATGTGGTTATTATAAAGCCGTTAGCATGGAAGTCATTTAGAAAAAAAAAGGAAAATATTGTATTCAAACATAGTTATGCAATTAAATGAACGTTTTTTTGTTGATGCTTTTTTTTTACTCTTTCTTTTCCATTCACACATTCCTTAAAACAGTGATAATGAAATCGCAATTATAAAGCCTATTAGTAATTAATAGCCAATATCATGTGCTGTAATGGTCTCCAGAGGATATAATACATTACACATTTCCTCCAAAGTACATCTATACTATACAGTACTATAGAAATACTGCAGCACAATGTGTTCTCTCTCTCTTTTTTTCCACTCTCTCTATTGTGGGACAGAGAGAGAGAGAGAGAGAGAGAGAGAGAGAGAGAGAGAGAGAGAGAGAGAGAGAGAGAGAGAGAGGAAGAAAGAGAGATGATCAAATCATCATATGGAAAACTGCAGTGTGAAGGGAAAGGTCAGAGTCAGTGGGTAAAACGGATGAAGGCTAATGATTAACTCAACCTTTATCTAATCAATAATCATTTATCCAACAACATTACCCCGAGCTTTGGCCCATTCTCCATTAACCCAGTCCAGACGCCTGCAGCTCGGCTGTCTGCGTGTCAGCTTTATGGGCTGAATCAGTGTTAGGGGTTGTGTATCACACACAGCTGTGTGTTCAGCACCTTCTGTGCATCAATCACCCCAGGACTATAGAACTTTATCAGTTCTTATGAAGGACAACAATCGACTTAACATGAAGTCATATAGTTTAATGCTGCGCAGTCAGAGAGTCGAGTCACTATGCTAGGTTTGAGTTAGAATAAGTGTTTAGGTCATTTTCACACTGGCCACGTTTGCTGTTGTACGAATTTTAGTTTGGCCGTTTTCAACTCAACATTTATTCATTTTTAGTAACATTTTGGTGCTATTATGTGCAGTAAGGCTCACATTTACATTACATTTACATTTATGGCATTTGGTAGATGCGCTTATACAGAGCGACTTACATTTTTAGATTGTTTTATACAGCTGATTGGGGTTGAGGGCCTTGCACAGGGGCCCAGCAGTAGCAGCCTGGTAGACCTGAGATCCAAGCTCACAACCATCAGATCTGTAGCTAATCACCTTTGCCACTAAGCTACCCCATCCCACATAAGAGGCTCACCTCACCTCTTCTGTGTCCCACAATTTTCCCCTACGTTCATGGTACACGTTGTGGAAACTAATGATGTCACCATCATCAGCAGCTAAAACACAAGCACAGGTTACTTTATTTCCAGAGTATGTTGCCTGCACTTTTACAATAATTGCACCACAGTACCAGAGTGACCGAGCTCACACCACTTCCTACAGGTAGTCTTGGGTTTGTTACCACAGTGCATTTGCTGGTTTACATGAAAGATTTCACATTATCAATTTTTTGCCTTTTTGTTTCATATGCATGAATATTTATCCAAGTGAAGTACACAATTATTTTTTAATGTAAATTAAATAGCATAAAAATATCTAATATATCTAATATATTTAAATAAGTTAATATGGCACTAGAATTATGAGAGAAATCAGACGGTTAATTGAAGTAAATTGCTTAAGGAAAAAAAAAAGTACGTTCTATATTCACTCACACACACACACACACACACACACACACACACACACACACACACACACACACACACACACACACACACACACACACACACACACACACACACACATCATAAGTCATCAGTTAATGCCAGGACATGCCAGGAAACATTACTGCCAAATGACCTAGATCAGACGCTACACTGACAGTGCTGCTTTCATTTGACTTGCTTTAATTGTGCAAAATTTTTTTAATGACATCGTTGGAGTGACACCAGCCTTACTGGAGTCTGTCTCATCATCTCACCTCTCTCTTTCTCTCTCTCTTTCTCTCTCTCTCTCTCTCTCTCTCTCTCTCTGTCTTTCTGTCTGCCATCTTCATCATAACCTCTGTCTTTATTGCTTCTAATGACTTCCTCTGTCCTTACATTAATTCATTATCGATTTCTTTGCACTGCTCTTGAATTATTCCCCAATTAGGGCACATCAAGAAGAAAGAAAATAAAAAATGATGACAAATGTCTGTCTGCTCCATACAATATACGTGTGACTACAGTAGACATGTTGAGTCTTTACGACTGCATTACTACATGCCGGCTTTGGCGAGAGTAGGTAGAGGATCGAATTCAAAATGTACTTCAAAAATCAGCTACACACATCACACACATATTCACACATATCCTAGTAGAGGGGGTGGTGTGAGTCTGACAGAAGGAAGCTGCAGGAAAGGTCAGCGTGAGCTAATGGCAGGGGAAGCTTACACGATATAACACCAGACACTTTCGACAGGTCTTTCAATGTCACAATGCAGCCTTTAACTCCCACCACTGACGTGACTGGAAAACCAGGCCGTGTTTGCTGCACGTGAACACACGTGTCTTTGTGTATGTGCGCATTCTTTATTTCAACTTCAACGTTTAAGTGGAAGTGGAAATCAAACCGGCTGTCCTGAACCAAGACTATTAATATGAAATTACCAATGCGTGCTAATTAGAGCAATTACTCACGTTGAGGTCTAGGACAGATATTGATTGTCATTTTCAAAAGAGCTCGGAGAACCTTACAGTATTGCAAAGAATACAGATAAATCTATAAAAGTCTCCAAGCGGATTAAACAATTAGAAGCGAGATTTTGGGAAAGATGCAAGGCTCCGAGGACAATTTATGGAGAAAAACAATCACTGCAAATTATGATTTAATTTATTTGTTTGCATAAACAGAAACAAAATCTTTTTTGAAAAAAAAGTTTTTTTTTTGCTTGACTAAATTATGTACAGTGTTCCTAGTGAGTAAAAGTGAAATAGATAAAAAAAAAAATATAGAGAAAAGTCCCGTGTGACCTTGTGTAACTTAATAAATAAATAAATATGGCGTGTGTGTGTTTGTGTTTCTGTGTGTGTGTTTTATGAACCATTTCTCCTTGCATTCATCCCGGTATATGTGCAGCACAATGACTGTCTCTCCTGGCTCATCTCTTGGCTTATATTTGTGCGTGTGTGTGTGTTTGTGTCTCTGTATATCTGTGCCTTATGACCCATGGCACTCTCTGGTCATCATCATGTTTGGTGGCTGAAGTCTCACTTGGATTGTGCGTGTGTATGTATGTGTGTGTATGAAATATTACCCACTAATAGATAGGTCCAGCCCCTTACATTCTTTACCTCTGTGAGTGCTTCAACATACTGTCACTTTAATAACTTGGAATTATTACCCACATCCAGATTTGGGGTTAAGAGTGTCTCTAAGAGTATATAGATACATTTTCCATCAATAAATTCACCCTACATCCAGCCTCCGCAGACCAAACCTCGCCTCTGGCCTGATTGACGTTTTTAATGCAAAAATTATACCATGCCTGTCACCAAAGAGGAGGGAAAAATAGTGTCCATTCCAAAATTAGCCAGCCATCATCATAAAGTACGAGAAGTCCACTATGGTGTCATCTCACAAGAGTATTGATTTGCCGAGAGAATCGGGACGAGGAGCCGATTTCCCATAAACATGGTAGCCACTGTGTCTTCTTGGGGAGACGGGAGAAAGAAAGCTCATAAACAATACAATAATATACAGATCATACAGATGTCAAGGTTTCAGTTTCCCAAGCCAGACAGTGCATGCTTACTTAATGCCTAACAAAGCAGACAACATTTGTTAGATAGATTTACAATGTGCAATGTTTTTGTCAAGATTTCTATACTTTGAATTGAATTGAAAAGATTTCTATACAAAGAATTATGTGATTCAGCCTGTTAGTTAAAGTAAATTCAAAACGACAAAAATTGTCATCCTATTAAACAAATTCATGAGAGATTTTGTGTTTAATTATTACCTAAATTTACGAGTACAAGCACCGAACGTTTCTTCTTCTTCTTCTTCTTCTTCTTCTTCTTCTTCTTCTTCTTCTTCTTCTTCTTCTTCTTCTTCTTCTTCTTCTTCTTCTTCTTCTTCTTTGGCAGACCAAACTGTCAGTCATAGAAACATGATCAGTTGAAATCCGGTCAGTTGATTGTACTTCCTTCCACTATTCAGACAAAAGAGATTAGCCTGATCTACGTGATAGCAGCTCAGTGCTCAGTGTTTTAGATGTTGGTCCATATCTCATGAATCTTGAGTTGTACAATGAAAAATATGTTTCCCTCTTTGCTTCTACCAAACAAAATGCCCCATGTACATTACATTAAGAATCTTATATCGTCCATAGGTTAAGTGGAGATGGAGTTGAGTTCTTTTTGTTATTTGGCCTGAAATTGATGTATTCCTTCATTGGGGACAAATCTGGAAATGAATTCCTAATGATTTCTTCATGTTTGCTCAAAAATCATAGATTTTTTTTTTAAATCAGCCTTTAAGAGGCTTCACATTTCAGAGATTGAGCTGAGCTATTGTCAAAAAACTTAAGCACTATATTCAACACTGCACTCTGTATTTCTTTGTAACTGGCCACCGGTGTCACTATATATAGACGGTACTTGGACCCCGCACATCGCCATAAATTTTCATAAATCATATAAAATTGCAATTTAAAATCAGGACGTTCATGTATTTTTGGCCTTAAATTTGTACCTTAAGCTCCCGGGAACCATTAGTGGAAAATTCTTCTCTTAAATCAACACTTTCACTGTTGGTTCTGAATAATATGTTTTACATTTAATAACTGAATCATTTGTTTTTTAATATAATTCTCCCAAAATTCCAAATCATGCCAATAAGTTTCAGTTTTCACTGATTGACACACACAAAAAAAAAAACATGCACAAGCCAAAAATAACATGCACACAAAAATGCATGATTTTTTCAGTTGACTCTCAGTATTTTAGAAATGAAATTGGGTTCTGAGGATTCATCCATATCCCAAATACCCAACCAGCCCAGATAGATGTGATCCTCCTGTCTTTCTGAAGTTTTACAGAAATCCAGACATACTGTAGATTTCAGAGCGAGTCAGAGGTGACTGTGGTTTAAAAAAAAAAAAAAAAGTTCATTTAGAGAAATTTTAAATCCATGTATTTCAGTGTTTCTAGTAGCAGCATTTTAGAACTGGATCTTTTAAATACTAAATAACCAAAACATCCCTTTTCCACATGGCCATTAGTTATATAGCAAAAGAGCAGCCAATCAGGTGCCACATGAGTTCTCCAAGCCTCTCTGCTGAAGCTGGCCTTAACCAGAGCCAGTTACTTCACTGCAAGCCAGCCTGGAAGAGGGTTTGGATTGATTTCCAACATCTTGATTTAATATCCTGAATTAATTATTTTAACTTTGAATAATATATAAAGGAAAATAAATGTAAGAACACTCAGGGGAACAAGAGAGGGCTTCAGTGCTGCCGAGTTATCTTGTGGTCAATCTTCTCTCAGCAGACTGCTTTCAGCTGTGTGCGTGTCTGCGTTCTTGCATGTGCATGACCATGCCAGGGTGTGCGTGTGTGTGCTGAAAGACCGGCCTATAAGACCTGCTTGTGTGTCTCTGCGTGTGTGTTTATGTTTTTGGGTGTACTTGTGTGCATTCACATGAATATTGCCATGTGTCTGATCGTATATATTTATACTACCTTAAACCTTTTTTTTTACTTGGACGAGCACAAACACAGATAGACTGCAGCTGCTAAGAGAAAGCATGAGCTGTTCCGATCGTGTACTGCTAGAAGAAATACAGTATAACGGTTCTTCAAACATTGTTTGGATATTTAAGCATTTGTAGTTTGATAAGAGATGTCTATATATACTGCAATCCTCACATAGAAAATGCAAAAGGAGTTTTTATATAAAATTTCACTTATATAGTCAAGCCGAAGATTTTTTTTTTCTCTGGGTGAAAAGTGAACATTTTGTGGGGGAAAAAATTGGACTTGATTATTTAACAATTTAACTAAGCATATAGGCAAAGAATAAGACAATTGGCCTCATTTCCTATGTTCCTTTTTCAAGTCATGTCAAGTCACCTTTCTCTACCAAAAAGCACATAATCACAAATTTGATTAGGCAAGATGGTGTGGTTGGATTTTGTGCATGTTTTAATATAAATACCATAAGTAATTGTGCTCATTGATAATCTCTTAAGAATATAGACGTCAGAAACTATTTTTTTCTGCCGATGCCACAGACAATTTTGATTCCGGAACTAGCCATTACAAACCTTTAAATTCATGTTTCTTTAGCAATTTTGGTTGTTGCCACAGTGAACAGGACTAATCATTTTCTACCACAAAAATCCTTCTCTATATTGGTAACTATTACAGTAGACATTAAAGTATCCCTAAAGCTATGAACTGTGGTTCTATTTAGAGATGCAGGAAAGCAGTTAATGTTGGGAATTCTGCATAATGTAAGCTGCATGTACTGTACAGTATTATTATTATTATTATTATTATTATTATTATTATTATTATTATTATTATTATTATTATTATTATTATTATTATTATTTTAGCAGTTGTAAATGCATTTGCAGTCAAGTTGGAGCCACACTTCCCACATCCTTGGTCTCATGCATGGTGTATTCACACTCATCATGGTCCAAATAAAAATGAATGAATGAATAATAATATTATTAATTATTATAATGAATACTTATATAAAAAATATATATATATTGATCACTCAGTCTAGCATCAATCAAAATACCCTTTGTGAAAGTTTCTTTGCCTTTATATTGGCACTATTCATTCATTTGTTCATTCGTTCAATTGTTTGTTTGTTCATTCACGAATTAATTCATTCATTCATTAGTTTGTTCATTCATTCATTTGTTCATTTGTTCCTTTGTTCATTTGTTCCTTTGTTCGTTCTTTCGTTCATTCCTTTGTTTATTTGTTTGTTCATTCGTTTATTCATTCGTTCCTTTGTTCATTCATTCATTTATGTTTGGGACTGCTTTTCTATACAGTGCTGTATGTAGCCAGGAGTCTCAGGGGATGCCCTAGACAGGGTGCCAACCCATCACAGGGCACAATCACACATACACACACACACACACACACACACACACACACACACACACACACACACACACACACACACACACACACACACACACACACACACACACACACACACACACTTACACACTACAGGCAATTTAAAGATGCCAATATCATGTTTTAGACTTAGGAGAAGTGCTAAGCCCCATCTGACACCTTGATTTGAAGAATTAGGAAAGCACTTTAAAAGCAATCCTTTAAAAAGGCTCCCCAAAGGGTAAAAGTCTTTATGACTTTCTACATTTAACTTACATTTTCTCAGAGTGTTTGGAAACTAAACCATACCTAACACTACACATAACTGTGAAACTTTTTTAACTTTCCTGTTCAGTCTTAGAGCCAAGTAGTTAAGTGGTTAATGTTTCCCTCTATGAAAGCTGAACATATTCAGCAATGCTGCAGCACTGATATATCAAATAGATGCATCAGACCTCAAGCACCATGGATTAAGCCTGTTCATCTGTCTCTGATTTGTGTCAAATCACAGAGGAACTTAAAATAAGCAAGAATTGAAGACTATTTAATCTTGGGGAAAGGAAAAAATATATCTATTGTTCTAATAAAAGTTACCCAATTCGAATTGCCTATAGGTCTAGATATGCATTTCTGTAAGAAAACTAATAGACTTAAGGAAACATACAGACAGCAAGAGGATATAAGTCTCATTGTGTATGCACTGACATCTCAGAATATGAGGAGGATGTCAGTGAATTGTGCAATATTAAATACTTGTATAGATGTGTAGGCAGGCAGCCAGTACAGGCATATCACCATTCCATCCCATTCGATTACATTTATTGATAACATATCTGGTTTTATCCACTTTGGTTATCAGAAACAATCACGAGTCCCTTGTACATTTTCTTCCTTTTTTCCCGTTTTCTCGTTCTGCAGTGAATTGCGTTTGCATGAGAAACAAGCTCGATTGATAGGTAGAGAGGTGTTTCTTTCTCCCCCCGTCTCCATAACCTGCTCTCTCCTGACACGCAGATTATCATAAAAGAAGACTCCTGCCAGACTTCACCTGATTTACTGACAGACTGAGTCAATCAATCTCAAAGTTCAGATTAAAAGTATAAGAATCAAGTGGGCTGCTGTTCTGTTTCTCTCTCTTTCTTTTTTCTTGATGTTCTCCTCCCTTTTTTTCACTTTAATCTAAGCGAAAAGAAAAAGGGAGGCCTTTAAATTTCATCACTTCCAGAAAACTCTGGCAAGTATTCATTGTGCTCTACTTTTCCCTTTCAGCCTCTCCACAGGAGGCAGCGCTCATGACATCTTTATGTATGATGTTCCTGTTTCAAAATGGCATCGCCTCTTCAGATGAGCTTGGCTCTGCGATCTCCAGATACAAATACTGAAGAAGGCCAGGCGAGGCCATCTAACGGCTGTAGCTCCACACATTTAAAACACTGCTTTACATATCCCTCCTCAAACAACTTCTAATTATAATGAGATTTTCCTCTTGCTTTTGGGTGATAAAATGATGCCAAATTGGTTGTACCTTTCTTCCAGCCCTCCTTTCCCTCCCCCTTTCTGTTTTATTGCAAGGTTCAACAGTGTCACATGGATAGAGATAGCATTTAATCACCTAGACAAACACACTATTGCCCTCTGAATTCACTGAGCACATTAAAGTGGCATTAAATATGGTAAACTATTCTCATTACCCAAACAAATGCATAAAATCTCTGTCTATCTCAGTACAGAGGTCAGAGCAATGAATCCCTCTATTTGAGCCATTTTAATACGCTGGAAACCCGGCCTTGAAAATCGTTTAAAGTTAAAAGCTACCTCACGCTAATGCAAGCAGTCATCTGCCACTAACTGGATTGAGGTGATAACTATCAGCATGGATTCCTGTCCAAGGCCTCTCACTGGATATCAGAGCGCTCGTTTTGAATGCTTCCAGCAGGAGATCACAAAGTCATTAACTATTTTCTGTCTTTCTCAGCAGTTAGCGCTGATGTCGCCTGCTCGCCGTAATGTATTGTGCTGCAAACAAGAAGGATGGCCGGATCCCTGCCTCCCGGTGCCACGGGGCCCCACGGTGACGTGGGGGCTCAGGTATATGGATGGCCTGAGGAGGTCTCCATCATTCATAAAACATGCCGCCGCCATACGCTGCCGAATTGATCTTGCAAAAGAAGCAGGGTGGCACACCAACCACTTCATTAGTCTTCTGGATCCACAAATCAAACCTCGGTAGACTCGCACAGCCACTGCATCTACCAAATTCTAACCCACCACTGCTCCATTCATGGCTTTCCCACACTTCTCCAGTCGGCAGACCTTCCATTCGGTGTTTATTGTGCGTGGCCAACTGGCATCGGATGAAATAAACATCTGCAGAAAAAGCAGTGTCCGGCAGCAGTAGCCCTGTAAGCTGTATACAGAAATGCACACAAATCTCAGCCATGGTAATTGATCATTCGTGGTCATTTTAGGCGTCGTGGGATGAAATCAAGTAGCTTCTCCATAAAACAATGTCAAATATTGATGATATTTCTTTTCGCTGGCCCTCGGAATGAATTGCCGCACTCACCGAGCTTTCATGATGAATGCTTTTTATTGCTTTTTCTGTTGTTGTTGGAGTGCTTGGACTCTTTGTAGCATGCAGAAACAGCTAAGCCAGACCTCCTGCAAGACTGGGACAGCACCGGCTGCACGGAAAAACCACTGCCTCCTTTTGTTTTTTGTTTTTATCTGATGCACTTTGTCCTATAGAAGTCTGTGCTTGAGATATCATAAATCAACAAAACATTAAATTGGTGCATTTGATATCATGGACTGAAATAAGCATTCAGATAAGATCTTTTCCAGAATGTTAATAAAGATATAGAAGAGCTGTAAGGTTTTATTGACAGATATATATCACAATTGGAGTTAAATGCCAAGAAAGAAGAGTTGTTGCTTTGCTTGGAGATGTAAAAAGAAAATGAAATGTCTTTCTCTTGTTCTCTCTCCTGTGCTCCTCCTTTGTCTGTCTGTCTCTGCATGTCTTTCAGAAAACAAACTGTTCTTGCATTGTCTTGTCTCTTTAAAGTTGCATGGCTGCCCTCAACCCCCGCCTTGTTCCTGCACAGCCTATTCCCCCAACTGTCATTCCAGCAGGTCTAAAAGCCTGTCTTGTGAGCTGTTCAACATCAGAAGCTGTTTGTGTATTTGTCAGTTTGGTACCCCTAGAAATTCAAGGAGTTAAGACAAGGACGCCTGAGGACTTTCTTTTGGGAGACTTAGAGCTTGTGTTTGAAGCTATTGGCTAAGCCAGTGTTTCCCAAACCAGGGGGTCTCCAGGGACCCCTTTAACAGAGGTTATCAACTGGCAGGCTATTTTGTAGAAGCAGTCCCAGCAAGGACTTAAATTGATTGGACAGTGCATTTGAAAAACAATGAAGCATAGCTAACAAATGTATAACAAGGCCATAGTTTACTGACTCCAGTTTTCTAAACATGACCCATCATGGCTTCTATAGAAGATCCTCTGGTCCAAGTTCCAATCACATGCATTTAGATATACAGTAAAAGAGTTTTACCTGAGCTTTCGATAAAAATATCTCGTTTACAGTGTCTGGTCTGATTAGTGAATGTAGTAACTAAATATTATAATAATAAAAGCCAATGACAAAACCAGGGTATTTAAAGATGATCGGTCAGAGAAGAATGTTTTTCTAGTTTAAAACATGTGTCTCATCTGTTCAGACTCTGTGGCACTAGTCAGAGCAAAACATAGCCATAAGCCCTATTTGGATTGGACTAGTTTTACATGGGAGAGTGGGGTGATGTAATTATTGGCAGATTAGCTCTAGGATCTTACGGACTGCACGGAAATGTCCGGAATGACTACAAAGATTTTTTTCCTTTCTATGATACAACCCGAGGTAATAGATTCCATCCGAATTGACATTTTATTTAAAGGCATGAATTAATCACTAATTGTTAATCATTGAACATGAACTGCTGTCTTCATTTAGTTACGTTATCCAGGATTTTATATGCAAGAACTTTTTTTTTGTTTAACCATATTACTGTCCTCTCCCTGAAATGAGCAAAAATATTGGCTCCCTATGGGCCGCTAAGAACAGGTTTGGGAAACACATGTCTGATACCTTGAGGAATTTATAATGATAGATTTGTTTTTATGTAATATTATTTTGAGTGATTCCTGATCACATTTAGTGACAGACAAAAAAGGAATGTGCAATTAGTGTAGCCCATATAATGTGACATGATAGTATTTCTTTTTTCATCATTAATTGATTGGGAAATCTGACATCTTTTAATGTTTGAATGTTCTCCTTGAATTCAATAATTTTCTCCATTTCCTTTCAATAATCATTTCACAAATTATGAAGCCTTGAGAATGTCTTTAAGTATAAGCATCAATAATTCAGTCTACTCTGTCCAGGACAGGAAAATGTGTGTATGTGTGTCTGTGTCTGGCGAGGGGGTCAAACTACTCCCCCTTGGATTGACTTATTTGAAGAGTGGCCCAGCAAAGCACAAGGCAGCAGTGGTACAAGGGCTGGAGGTCCAAGGGGAATTTGGAGTGTCTCTATTACAAGACCAGAGCGATTTGTATGGAATTATGTCAAGCCATAGCGTTGCAGACCTTTGGGACAGTGACACGCCTGGTCCTGTGGCAAAATGATCCTCTCTTTTATCCTCTCTTTTCTAGCCACAGATGAAAAGACAACAAAATAAGCTATGAAATAATAAAGCAAATAATTTGTTGTCTAATAATTTATAATAACAAGCTTATCATAAAAGCTTCATCTGTAAATAAATAAATTCAAATGCTACACTGAACTTTTTGTTTGAAATGTGGCAAGTTTAAAAAATTTGGTGGAAACCACAATAGTACAGGCTTCATGCAATTCGAAACCTGAAGTATTCAGAAGTCCTATTAACCTCTGATGCAACTGGATGGCAAATACCATTAATCCCGACTCGTCCATGCAAGAAGGCCGAGATGTGTATGGGGATACACTGAGGGACATGTTGCTAGGACACAAGCATAAGGAGCTAGTGCTAGAAGTCTATTTACTTTCTCTCCCTCTCTCCTTTTTCAGTGAGTGTGTGTATGATAAAGTGCTATGACAGCAGAAATGTTTGTGTGACATACACCCGGGGACCTGGTCCATTAGCAGTCTCTTTTGGCAGGTTATCGGGGCAACCGAGACAAGTCAAAATCTCATCGTCATGTTTCTTCCCTTCCTCTTGTCTACAGGTTCAGCCATTTGTACAGCGAGGGAGGGAGTGCACAAAATAAAATAGTACAGGGAACGAACTGTTATATTTTCTTGCTGTTTGTAGCAAATGCAATGTGAAAAAGGTAGGAATACAAGAGTGTGCTTGTTTCAGACTGCGTTCGCCAATCTATTTCAGAGAATCTGAGTAATGGGATTTGTCCATAATTAATGCTTTTCCTCTGTTGCAAGAAGGCTGTCCATCAAAGTGGTGCATTGCTCAGAGGAATTATAGCAGCAAAGTAATCCACCCATTACACGCTATCCACACCATCAATTTTTAATGGAAGAGTGAAATGTTGGATTAAGCAAAGATTTTAAGGGAAAATATGGGGATTGTAAGTCATAAATGTACATAGAATATTCTGTTGTTGGGATGAATAGAAGTAAAAAAAACAATGAAGTGCTTTCTAAGTATTCATCCCTGTTAATGAGAAAAAATAAAAATTAAATTAAAGCATCACTGCGAATCACATACCTTTCTACAATTAAGGTTTTAGGTCACATCAGTATCTGCAAACCCATAGAGTTTAAAAGAGACAAACCTAAACGATCAGTATAATGAAGACCAAGAAGCTCTCAGTGCAAGACAAATGCAGGAGGAAGGACTATAAAATTTTAATCCGTCCAACCATCCATCCATCCATCCATCCATCCATCCATCCATCCATCCATCCATCCATCCATCCATCCATCCATCCATCCATCCATCCATCCATCCATCCATTCATCCATAATGCCGCCTATCCCAAAGGGTCATGGGAAACCTGTTGGCTTTCCCAGGAGATTTAGGGCACAAGGCAGGATTCCGGTGTTTTACAGGGCACACACACACACACACACACACACACACACACACACACACACACACACACACACACACACACACACACACACACTCACATTCATACACTACACACAATTTAGAGATGCCAATCAGCCTACAACACATATTTTGACTGGGGAGGAAACTGGAGTACCCAGAGAAAACCCTTGGGGCACAGAGAGTACATGCAAACTCGACACACATGGCTGAGTTGGGAACCAAACCCCCAGCCATGGATATGTGAAGCAAACATATTTCAATTAAAGTAGCAGTTTTAGAAAAAAAGTATTCAATCCCAGAAAGCACTCTTAAATCCATAAAAAATTGAACTATGACTAGGAGTTGGCTTTTTTAACCAATTTTTAACCAATTTATATCTGCTACATGTTGACCTTCAACACAGAGGTTCTCAGAGCTGAATATATAATAGGAAATAAATCCAAGCACGATTAAAGCACAAACACACCTGTCTATATAAAAGCATGTGGATGCTGCATTAGATTGCACATGTTCTCAGGAGGTGAACTGAATAATCTCAGACATTCATTCATTCATTCATTCATTCATTCATTCATTCATTCATTCATTCATTCATTCATTCATTCATTCTACCGCTTATCCGAACTTCTCGGGTTAATCTCAGACATTCTAACATAAATCTGTATTTGTGTGGAAATCTGAAGAATGAATTTACACATCCAATCTACAATACATGGTCATACATTTGTGACCATTAAAGCTGTAAATGCTTTCTGAACATCCCTTTCCAGGTTTTGTTCACACTTAATAAGCTCCACTCATCTGGGAAGATTTTAGAGTGTGGCTGTGAGGATTTCTGCTACATGCTACATGAGCATTAGCGAAGTCAGAGTGAGTAGTCCTGGAGTACAGTCAGCATTCAATTAATCACGAAGGTGTTCACTTGGGTGGAGGTCAGGACCAGTCCACATGAGTTCTTCTGCTCCAAACTTTGTGAACCATGTCTTCATGGAACATGTGCACAGGAGCATTGCCAAGTTGGTTTGGGCTATTTATTCCAGTGAAGGGAAATTGCAATGCTACAGCATACAAAGACATTTTAACAACCCTGGGGCAAGAGTCTCAGGAAGAGCCACATGTAGCAGGGATGGTCAAGTGTCCAAAAACCTTTGGTCATTCAGTGTATATGCGATTATTATTGTAACCAGCATAGGTGAAGGTCACAGCAAGGTGAAATGTCTGAAATAGTTTTTACTTACTTCCTGCTTGAAGTATATTTGTATTTGAAGCAAACTAATAAGAATAGTAATAAGATGGAGGAGATTTGTTGGTGGCAGAGGGATCGATGTGTAGTGGTTACATTTAGGAATGTTAAATGAGGAAAATAAATGTTTTAGATTTCCAACGACTTTTACTTTTCCAGCCAAAATGGAATGTTTAAAATGTTTGTAAACGAAGAAAAAGAAGACAAACATTAAGAAGTCAACAAGTGAATGTCACAACCAGGGAAGGAAGGAGACGGACCCGTGCACAGGATAGCTTCAAATGAATGGGGTTTAATAGATGATAGAGACAAAGACGATAAATGACGAGGACTAAAATAATACAAACGACGAAACCTAACCTTGACTAGACGTAACCAATGATTCCTCACATTTATACATGAGACAGTGATGACGCAACTAGGATCAGGTGTGGAGACAGGTAGGAGTAGACGAAGGCGGGGCAGACACGTGACGAGGAACAATAACAAACACACGTGGCCGAAAGTCCGGGCTGATCCCTGACAGTGACGACTTGTGACAGATTCTACAAAGATTACTGAACCCACAGATTCCCACAAAACCTGTACCTGAGATTACTGAAAATTTCTGAAACAAGACAAAGGGTTGTCACACCAAGCACTAACATTGAATACATGTGAACACAGGGTTGCAAAATATAAAAATTTTTTTTTATTATTCTTTATAAAGTAGAACATAAATAATTTCTACAAATGCTTAATTCTTTCACTACTTAAATATGATCCTGGACTTATATTTATTTAATTATTTATTTAGTTAGTTTATTCTTTAATTCAATATATAAATCTGCTATTGTTCAGTGAACCATTTTAGAAGAAATGGTTGTGTGATAGCTGAAAGAAAGTAGATTCTACAGTGATCTCGGTGGCTTCATCCTTCCAGCATGGGAATACTTATTAGAGTGTGAAGGTATTATGAGATGCAGATGTGCCATATGAGGCCTGGACCTCATGCATGCACACAGTTCACTCATCCTCTGTGTGGCCAAGCATCTTTTCCCAATAAGGCCAGCAAAGCGGATGTTGATTGAGAGAGCAGTGCTGTTTTATATTGTAGTCAACATGCTAATCTGATTTTCTCCCTCTCTTCTGGGCAATCACATGGCAGGAGTGGTAAAAATTACAACACTGCTGTCCTCAGTATCGGCTGAGCGATAGACTGATGTTCAGAACGGGAAAGTCATAAGTTAAGCGTTGTCAAGATCAGAGTCATGAAAGGCTGTGTATTATTGTCTCAGAATGTTATGAACTTTTGAGCCTGTATCCATATGTCTTGCTATAAGTTAATGAAATGTGTTAGGACTGTCACTGTGTTATAAATGGTAACAGCTTAATCCAACGTATATCTTAATAAAAGAAGGTCTAGAGGGCATATGATTACATATCTAGTCTCTTTATAGCTAGCAGTTAACAGTTATTTTCTGGCATTTACTGTACCATTTTCATTATAGACTTGATCTTCATAGCATCAACGCTTGCTATAAATTTGCCTGCTACCGAATTAGATGCGTTTATTGTATATTTCCTTTTCTACACCTTGCACTCAACGGCAATCCAGTTTCCTGTCTATACGCTGTTGTTCTTGCTAGCATGATTTTGAAAATAAATACCATTCTTTTCCTATTGTGTTATAATAACATTGTGTATTGTAACATTTCTAGGAATCATACAATCACTGGCATTATTGTTGTGTTCAATTTAAAGAAAGAAAGAAAGAAAGAAAGAAAGAAAGAAAGAAAGAAAGAAAGAAAGAAAGAAAGAAAGAAAGAAAGAAAGAAAGAAAGAAAGAAAGAAACATAGATGCATCTAATGTATTATAGGGTGAAACCCCAATGTTTACTGAACATAAATGTATTTTCAATTATGGAAAGAGTCTCCGGTGTCAGCACAAGTTTTTGCTTCAGGACATAATCTTCATGACAGAACCACTTCATGGCTCTTCATGGCTCCAAAAAAAAAAAAAAAGTTGCACAAAAGCTACACATTGTTGTCTGATTAACTTCAAGAGACACATAAAAACAAAGAAGCTGGTAAGGGGATAACTGTATATATTTGCTATCTCGGAGCTAACTTGTTCTGCAGACGTTCCACAAAATTTGAAAGTAACTATATAAGGTTAAAAATCATCATGCGTCACCCATTAATAAATAAAAAAGGGATCATTGCTGTTGTATAGGAGGACTAAAACATGGTTGGATTTAGTTTATACTAGTATATAGAAAAATATATTTCATCTATCCATTCATCCTTTCAGTGTCTGTGTACCTCTTATTTTCACTAATCGCAAAGCCACAGAACTGTGTGAGGATCTTTGCACTTTCTTAGGGAATTGGTCAATGTTTTACAAGGTTTTTCTCAAATCTCTCTTTTTCACGCCTATTTTCCTCAGCTTTCTCTCTCAATTCTGTCATTGCCAATTCCAAACCCATTACCAGTCTGTGTGGGTGAAAGCTGCCATGTCGCTCTTCCAACACACCTCAAGCATTCCTCCAAGTGCTTTCAAACTGAACATGCGTGCAGGGAAGGGCTACATGCTGCTGTTTATTTGACAAGACAGATGCTTGTAGCTGGTTTATCTCACGCAAATTGACAAAGAGAGAAGTATACTGTACTAGTTTGGACATTTGCCAATAATAAAGCAGAAGTTGTCTGTTTTATGTCCGGTTTTGTTTTCCCTTATTGATTACAGTGTGATCAGGACTTTTGCCTACTCCCTCCACACAGACCTGACAATAGTTAAATTGAGTGTTATTACATTTTGGACTTCAGTTTTCTTGCATCATAATGAATGTGAGATTTGTTTTACTCTTTATGTTTTTTAATCTAAAAGAAAGTACTGCAGCATGATAAAGGGCGTCCAACAGGAAACCTGGGAGAAAGAAGTGAGAGAGCAGGATAGAAAGAGATAAAAGTGAAATAAAAAGCAGTTCCATTTTCATTTCAGATTTTGTCCTTATCAGTCTACTCACCCTCTCTTTATTTTTCCCTCCCTGCCATGTGTAGTTTGTTTCTCTCTCTCTCTCTCTCTCTCTCTCTCTCTCTCTCTCTCTCTCTCTCTCTCTCTCTCTCTCTCTCTCTCTCTCTCTCTCTCTCCCTCTGCTTGGTTGAACTAATTGAGTATCTAAACAAACTAATTAATCACTGGCATTGGTGAAAGATGGACAGGTCCAGGGAGGTGATGTTCATCAAACTCCCCCAATTTGCTTTTTTTTTAATCCCTGCAGCAATTTATTTGCTGAATTTGCACATCCCCTTTCTCACCCCAACACCCCCACCCAGCCAGCCACCCCCTCCCTCCATGGCCAAGGTTAACCGTACACATGCTCATTTACTATTTATGATTTTTCATAGCGGATAAGTTCTCTCTCTCTCTTTCTCTCAATGCACATGCATTAATCAAAAATAATGAATAAAATGATCCATCTGACAATGCTCATGGCCTCGCAGGTTTCAGGAGAATAGCCAACCAACTTTATTAATCAACACATGCTGATTAATTGTTCCAAAGTGTCGTCCATAAATTTTAATAGTACTTGCCCAACACTAACAATATCTCTAGTGGCTTCAGATTTATTGAGAGCGATCGACTATTGAGGAGAGGAGAAAGTCATGAATGTGGACCAGACATTTACCCCCTCCTGTGGACCGATCTGAAGAACTTAAAGATCTTTTTAGATTTTTTTTTTTTTTTAAAAAACTCTTCCTGTACTTTTCAAGGGCTGCCGTAATGGCCGCTTGTTGCCCTTTCGTGACTCCCCTCATCGTGCCCCTCTTCACTTTTGCCTGGTTCGGATCTCCGTAGGATAAGGTGAGGCACCGGAGTAAACCATTAAGGATGACAGTTTCACTTTTCTCCCTCTAATTACTTGTTCCTGCCTATGTGGCATTTCTTAGAAAAATTTGTTGAATAATGACCGGCATTAAAATGGAGACTCTTAAGAATTTATATGCGCTGCTTAATTTATCATGTACTTTCTTTATCTCCTCCTTGGATTTATATCCAAAGTGTCGCAGGCCCCCTCTGCTTGCTGACAGCGCCGTCATTTTCTTAAGGGCACAGCATGTATATCAGTGACAAATTTCCCTGACGCTATGCAGTCCGTCCCAAGCGCTTGAGGCCGTGCTTACTCCCGCGTAGACATTGTTTATTTGCACTTTGGAGATACTTAAGAATCGCTTACGCAGTCAGTTATAATGGCAGAACAATTCCAGATATGAATCCGACAAGGTTGCTTTTGCACATCACATCATTGCGGAGCAAATTTCTCTTTAATATTTATTGTGAACAGTCGCTCAGATGAAACTCAACAAGTCAGCGTTTAGGTAAATGCTGGGAAATTGTCATTTTTAATTTTTATCCTTTTTTTTTATGGTGAGTCAGGTTGTTGTCTACGGAGTGAATCTAATGTATTGTGTGTGTGGTTAATATCAGTGGCGCTGAAGCCTTAAGGATTTTTTGTTTCTTTTTATGTGATTAATATAAAAGCAACACATTCAGATCCGTGTGGCATTTTGTCCCTTTTTTATTTATTTATTTTTTTATTTTCATTTTTTAGAATCCTGGGCTATTTGCCCTGAGAGTTCTGTACATTTGCTGAAGTGTAAAAGCAATTTCCTGAGCTTGGGAGTGGTCTAGAGAAGCGATGCTGGTCTGCATCAGGTGTCAGGTGTGGAAACAATCCACTCGGTGCTGCATGCTGAGAAATGTGATTGGTTCAAATTGTCATGTTTCTTTCTGTCTAAAAAGTTTTGTGATGGCAGGGAAAGTGCTGTTAGTGTTACATGGCAGGAATCAAAATGCATGTCTCATGCAGGCCTACATGCCTATAAATGTATACTTGAGACATCTATGGAACTGAAAAAATAATCGAAAGACAGTTTATAGGGAATTAAGTAAGGAGAAACCTTCCTAAGAAACCTAATTCTTTAGAAAGCTTGTTCATTCCTCCTTATTAAAATAAGTATACTTTTAAGGTGCACATTAGGATGATTTATGTACCGGACCTGCTTAGCCATTGCAAAGGCTACCCTCAACCTCTGACTTATTGCTGTTGTTTCTCCTCTATACATTTTCCCTCTTTAATTTACTGCATGCTCTTGGGAGAACAAGCTCTAATGTTGGGCTTCTTTCAAGGACATCATTGTGGGTACAGATCCTCCCTCTTTTTAAGATCTAACAGTCTGACTGGCTGTAACAGCACAGCGGTGTTCACAGTAGCCGACTACTGTGTTAGATGCTGGCCTGGTGTTAGTCCATGTGATAATGCTGCTAATTAGGCTAGTGCTAATGATCAAAATGGAGCATCCTGCTGCCCAGTTTTGGTTTCCTCCTTCCAAAAAAAAAAGAACAAAAAAAAAATCGCCAGCTCTTTGCAGATGAAGCAGCAGATTGGGCGGGGGATGAAAGAGGGGTTCGGGGCAGCTTTTCATAAACCAATCTCCATTTTTTTCCCACTCTCTTTTCTTTCCTCTCCCTCTCCAGAACAAACATAACATTTTCAGCCCTGGCAAATAGACTCGGCGTATCTCGCTGGCCTCTCTCTGCGGCCGTATGACAACAATGAATACATTATCGTAGGCTCCAGCTTAAACACTTAGACATGTGTCCTAATGAAATTACAGGTTCCCCCTGTCTCCACTACTTTGCTTTAGCCCCTGTGAGCATTTCTATGCTAATCAGATGCTAATACATGGAAACGACAGCAGACATTTAACCCTGGAGTACGGGAACGCAAGTGAATTAAAGAGATTTTTTTTTCTTTTTTTTCTAGCTTTGTCTTTTTTCAGCACTAGTACTTAATGGAAGGCCTTAGAGACTGAGGTAAATGTTAGAATTTTACCTTTTTGGAAGCTAAATGTCCACTTCTACTCTTAAATTGGATCAGAGATAATGTTTTAAACTTTGACCTTTTTTTTGCCCAAGCTCTTTCACAGCACAGATAGTGATACCATTAAGAGGATTAATGCTAATTGTAGATTCCTCAGGCCTTAATAACCATATATGGCATCAAATATATTGGAAGTATTTATGCCATTCAAAGTACTAGAGATTCGCTCTGACTAATACGTTCTAATCCTAGAGAAATATCCCTGCCCCTGTCATCCTTCTCACCAAATAACCATTTGTCATTCATGCCCTCCTATGTGTATAGCTAAATTGAGACATATCCTAGTTTGTCTTATCGCCACTCCTCCTCCTACTCCTCTCGTATTCTCACCCTGGGCAATGGCAGAGCTCTGATGGCCTACTGACACATTAAGTGGAGTGATGGCAGTGCCAGGGTGTGGCTGCAGGGAGATGAACTGAGCAAAAAAAAAAAAAAAACACATTACCCATCTACTCTCACACACTTATAAATGTGACAGCACCGTTTGACCTTGTAACCTTCTCATTTAATGGCACAGCAGCTAGTAAAAAAAGGGCTGACACGCTGTACACAAAGGCTAAATGTGCGATCGGAGTGTGACTTAATATAGCTGTTATTGTTACTGACCTGATTGTTGATGAGGTGAAAGGAAAGAAGTAATAGGCAAGCTCTGAGTTGGGTATATTAAGGATGTAGCGATAGGATATAAGCAAAGAACAGTTCAAAGTGACCTGATTTTTCAAGCAGATATGACAGTTTCTTTAATCGGAAGTACTCACGTAAGAACCGAACCGTGCCATGGGGTTCTTGTTCAGTCAGATTTGTCCTGTACTGAAGGGACTATGTCCCCAACGCATCACACGCAGTCCTTATGATAACTATTGCTCTCAGATCGGGGAGAAAGAAAAGAGAGAAAAAAAAGACTGAAGGCGAGAAAGCCCGATGGATGACATTTGTTCATTATCATTGTGAATAGATTTTCACCTGCTCGCTGCCTGGTCTGCTACTCCCGGCTCGATGAATATCAAACAGGCTTTTTTTTCGTCCTTGGGGCCAAATTTGGGAAATAACATCCCTGCTCTTCTCCCTGGAGTGGAAAACGGTGGCACCTCAAGTAGCTATCACTCAGTCTATGCGGCCTGGCTTTATGAGCCTCTCCATAATGAGCTGGAGTGAGAGGAAGAGAGTGACAAAGCTCATGCAAAGAGATGTGAATAAAAGAAGAGAACATAGGCCTTTTAAACTGTCGATATTACAGTATGAACCTTATCAGTCTAAGAAGGTTGTATGTGCTTGGTTATACAAAGCAGTGCAGCGATGGCTCGCTAGTTTCAATGCTAATCTTATCAACACACTGTGATACCAAAACCTTTAAAAAGATGTAAAAAAAAAAAAACCTGTTTTCTTTTCGTTTATTTCAAACATCTAATTACAGCAAGTGTCATTTTTTATGTCTAGCAAATTTTCAGGCTGACTTAACTTTGAATATCATGACAGCTGACTTTCTAACACTTTATATTTTGTGTATTTAATGTCACAATCAAATGAAATCATATGACAATGATTTGACACCCTAATGACGGGGCTATGTGAGTTTTGCTTTGACCCTAAATTACAGCGAGTTTCGCTTTGGTGTTTTATATGTCACATCAAATCATGGTTATTTCACCTGGGCAGAACATGGGCAGAGTTTTGAAGTCAGTTGTCATTATTTTGTCATATAATTGAGCCCTCAAAAAGTTATTACACAGCTTTATGTCAACACGAACTTGTCATTTTACTCAGGAACTCTGATTTGCTAAGTTGACATCAGAATAGACAGTCTTTATTTCAGATGAAGCATATTGGAATCAAGCCTTTCTAAATGTTTATGTAAGTTTATGTCAGCTTTCAGGAAGGGCTTAAGTACACTTTGTGTAGCTCTGTGAACAAGAGAGGTCATAGTAACATTTTGTTTTGTTCATTAATGCTAAAACCAGGTACAGTAATACAACTCTCAAAACAAAACGAGTATGAAAATCTATACTTCACAACATTATCGATTTCATCCTCTTTGTAAAAACAAAGCTGGTCACAAGTTAAATTAAACAAGAAGCTAAATAATTCAACCGTTATTTTATTTTATATGCTGTGAAAATGCAAGTGTGGCATTAGCCAATGCTGACCGATTTCTGTAGACCAGTTGATGTTTTCTGAATGTTAATATTATAAGCATTTCTCAAAAGACATGCATAAAGATGTTTGACAGAGCAGTTATTATTATAACTCATTGATGTATGAAATCAAACTGCATCATTAGGAGGCTAAAATTAGCACTTCTCAAGTGTAAAAGCATGG
Source organism: Tachysurus fulvidraco (assembly GCF_022655615.1). NCBI lineage: Eukaryota > Metazoa > Chordata > Actinopteri > Siluriformes > Bagridae > Tachysurus > Tachysurus fulvidraco. Next base: position 7,939,962 of record NC_062518.1, read on the forward strand.
AGAGCCGAGGATGGGATTTACACGGCATGCTGTTTGCATGGTCTGCAAAACGGTATCAGTTTAAGGTTACATTGTTTTGCATGGTTGTTTTACATCTAGATTTGATTGAACACCAATATCCTATCATAGCCTTTTAAAATCAAGCTTCATAAACATACAGTAGGCAATTTATTTATGATAGTGATGATGCTAATACAGGGTCACAAGCTTCAGTGACAATCTCACAGAAACACCTTGGACATCTAATCTCAAGATCGGACAGGAGTTTCATACTTTGTAGTGAATTTATAACACTGTTTGCAATTATAACACTGTATTCTGTGACTGTGTCTTTTCCTTTAGGTTGAGAGTAAAACATATTTTCTCTATCCAGTCCTCTTTCCAAATGAAACCACTGAGCTGAAACCATCTTGCCCACCTGAGTCAAATTAGTACATGAAATTTGATGGTGCTGCTGGTAGCTCCAGGGTCTTCAGTTCAATCCTGAGCCTGTCTGTGTGGGGTCCAAGTGGGATTCTTTTGGGTTTCTCCAGTTTCCAGAAGAAAATTGGCTATGTTAAATTTTCCCATGAATGTTGTGTGAATTGTGCCCCGTGATGAAAATTCCAGGTGTATTTCCGTTGGATTTGCCACGGATCCACCACAACCCTGACCAGAATAAGTGGTTACTCCACTTAAGTATTCCAAAGGTGTAAAATTTTGAGTCTAACTTTGAACATTAAGTATAGCAGTACCGTATAATCTGAGCATACCATAGCGATCTTCCACAACTCCATGAAAAGTATTAATGGAACCTCGAGAAATACTAGAAAATTAAATATAATATGGCAAAATAGTCAATTTTATAAATTTCAAATGAGAATCTGAGTGACATCTTTATCTAATAAGGCACCGAGGAAAAAATCAGGAACGATGGGTACAGTAAGTGCACATGGTAAAATACAAGGATTCAAAATATACTGAAGAAGACAGAAACCAAATATGGCACAAAATGCGGTTTCAAGTAACATCATCCTGAAAAAAAATCATACATCACGACTGAGAACACAGCGTACACAGAGTAGCAACTTCATGAGCTGAACACAAATTTCCATCTAGAATATTCTTGGAACTGGCTGGAAACTGGAAAGGTCTTGGGTATGTTCTAAGAATTTCCATCTCCCAAATGTTGACATCTTACAGTCATGTCTTGAGCTTGATAGCAGTTTTGATGTGTTGCCTAGGCGCAAACTAATTATCTCAAGGTTTCAAAAAGTTCACCACACTTCATTGTCTGGCTTCTGAGTGTTTGTCAAATCAGAGACGGCGAAAAAGAACGTCACAAACCTGTCTTTCTGATAACGCCGTGCTCAGTTGACCAGAAAGTCCTGTAATTAAACCGCTGCCTGTCCTGATGAATGAACTGAAGTTAACCTTGGACCATGCGCACAAACCACGGCCTGTGCAGGAAGAACAACAAGATTTAGAGTTCTTTTTTTTGAGGGAGTAGCAGGCTCGGCTAATTGTGCTGAATGCTGAGAAATAATGAATATAGCAGCAGTTCGTTTCTGTCGACGTGTCTCTTTTCTCTCTCATATTTATACTGTATTATTTTGAGATATTGCACTTCATGTAGATTGCACACTGTCTTTCCCACTATTTTCCAGGCAGGTTTTCAGAGGAGATAACTTATTAAAATTACTTTTTACTCATTTTGTTTAATGTATGCACTTTAACAATTAATAACCCAAGCGCAGGAGATTTTCACTAAAGGCCATTAATTTGTATAAAGCTGCTGCCACTGACAGGGGAGATTTTTTAAACTGATCAGAAGAAAGTAAAATTATTCTCTTGCCTCAGGTTAAATATTACTTTCTTCAGGAATTCTTCACGGCACGCCTGTGTGTGTGTGTGTGTTTTTTTTTTTTTTTTATGACCTTGCCTTTGATTGCTGTGTTCAGACTCATCTCGCTTGCTTTGAAGCAAAGGGGAGGCTTGTTTTGCTTTGCTTTCTCACCCACCATGTCTCGCATCCCATCAGAGAGATGAGGCCTGAGCTGAGGTGTGAAAATTCAAGGCCTTGCTGAAACAGACCTGCTCTGTTTGCCTATCTTCAAATCACCTTTCAGACCAGGTTTGGACAAATGGGAGTGTGTGTGTGGCGAGTAGAGGTGGGCTGGGAGAACCGGTGTGCTTGGCGTCTCTCTATGCGAGCATGCCGTATTGGATTATTATTTTTGTCTAAAGCAGCCCATTAAGTGAACGCTCATAACAGCAGCTAATGGTACGTGTCAGTCTTCTGGCCTTAGTGCTTTTGCCCTGTTTAAATAATTCAGCACACCAACACAACTAGTCCATTCTGCTTCTCAGCTTTCAACGTGACTACTGTCCTTCTCAGCCTTCTCTACTTCATTTAAAATCTTCTTTAAAATGGTTTAATCACATACCCTACATTCTTAGAGGTGGTATATAAGAGAGTCAAAACAAGAATTTATTTATGCGACTTAAGCTGTGCTAATATTTAAGTTTTTTATAATATGTTCTATTTTTGATATTTGTAATATATATATATATATATATATATATATATATATATATATATATATATATATATATATATATATATATATGGTGTGTGTGTGTGTGTTTGTGTGTGTGTGTGTGTATAGAAATTGCTTTAATAAATTTTGAAGTCAAGTTGACAAGTCAAGATTTTGTCAACACTGGCTTGTATTATTATATTTTCCATGTCAGGCAAAATAGACATAACTGTGTTATTACAGTGTAATTATAGCAGCCTTATAAACACATACACAAGTCCACCATTTTCTGTAGGTATGTAATGAAATCTTAATATATTATGTACTATAAACAAAAATGAACATAACGTTTTATAAACAGCTATTAATACAGATACAAATAGGAGGTGCACTCTGCATCCATGACTAACTTTTTAAAAAGCAAGCTATAATCACTTGTTCATAATGAAGAGGTCTGAGGTCTGAGGATGTTGTGATGCAGCTTCCTTACTATTTGCTTGGCCAGTGTTGCAGTGGCTATTACAGAAACAGAACCAGCATCATTCATTAGAAATTGTATAAAGGATAACAAAAGTTGCATATTGCATTAGAAAAATATCTGAGCGGCAAAAAATAAAAAATAAATAAATAAATAAATGTCCCGCAAACATCTCCAGAACAGGCCAATTATGAATCTGAGTGATGTAGCTGAGGTTGAAGGAGTGTCAGAGCCAGAATTCAAAGCACAGGCTGACATTGCTGGCATTTTCACCTCTCCGTTATTCCAGTGTTTTCCAACATATTCAGGATCGTAGTGGTAGTCGTCAAAAAAGTTTCTGTGTCTGACTCAAGATACTGACATTTGGAGCATGGAAAGAGAAGAACACACGTATGGTACTGTGTAATGGATACACATATACACTACATATCAAAGGTACAGTATATCCAGGTACATTTTGGTGAACGTTAACTAAAGCTAGCTGTTTTGAAACTTAAAATTCATGCAAATAGACTCCCTCGATTCAGTGTTACCCTGAAAAAACATGCCTAGGCTAGAATGCCTGAATACTGGTGAAACATGGGTGCCCTTTCTGATTTGACAGGCAACAAGATTAACAGGAAATGTGCAACACCTCTACTCTGATTGGTTGGACATTGGTGATCCACATCATGAGTTTTGTCTCTCGCTTACACTGAGGCGCCACTGAAACTTATGCACTGAGCAGAACTTTTATTGACAGCTGCTAGTATTTGAGAATAACAAATAGTACAAAAAGAAAATGTGACCTAAAAATCACTTACCGCTGTTTTAATCCTATTACACCATTCGATGATGGTGATGAAAATGATACAGTGGTTATTCAGGTTGGGGTTTGAACAACATGATACATTTTTCTTGACTGCACATCTGTCTGTGGGAGTTTTTATAAGAATTATATGATTGCTGGTATTAATGGTGCTCCTGAGGAAGAGGAAGAAAAAAAATGCCCCTGAATGCAGATTGCAGCACACACTGGCTCTCAGTGAACTTGAACAATCTGAATGCATTCATCAAAGCAGATTTCCTTCACCCTCTTGTTTTTTTTTTCTCATTCCTCCTTTTTTTCTTTCCTCTCCATCCTTCTCTCCTCTTCTTCCTGCAGTGGTACCTTTTTAAGTTCAGAGACTGAGAGCATGTCTTCATTAGCTGCATTAACATTCAGCGGCTGTAGTAAATTCTGACAGTGAAAAGGTCCCCGTAACCTTTAGTTGTGCAGAAATTTACTTCCCAAGAAAATTACAGCTGGCACTGTCTTAATTAATGCTCGCTTTCTTTGCTGAAAACCCAAGGCTTGTCAGGAGACGAGGAGGGAAGAAGGGGAGGCGGCGGCTGCGGTGGTGGTGGCGAGGAGACGAAGGTGGGAGAAATAAGGAGAGGAAGTGGAATGTGGAGATGGCTGAATGTTACAAAACTAAGCCTGGTAATGATAAGTAAGTAACTCAGCCACCATTTTTTGTTGGGTTTTTCTGTTTCTGTGGTGGAGATTTTGAATAGATTCACATTCCCCTCTTTTTTATTTTCTTTTTTCTTTTTTAGCATGGTAAAAAATGAAATCCTCTGTGGAAAACTAATACATATTTTATTCCCGGCTTTCTTCAAACAGTGCATTGAATGATACTGCTTTTTCTGGATGAACACTGTGTAAAGCAATACAAAAGGAGAGAGGCCACAAACAGATCAGAATACTACAAACAATCAATGCCCTGAAAGAATGGTTAGTAAAGCTTCCTCTGAAATAAAAGGAGACGTAGCTGAGATTGGCAGCAATGTTTGGGATTATGCAATGAATGCTAAATGTGGAGCATCAGGCACACTCACAGCGCTTGTTATGTAAAATAATGCAGTGAACACTGAAAGAAGGAAAGCCAGCTCCAGGCTTTGTCACACGTGCAAAGGTACAACATGCTAAACCGATGTAATCAGTCATAGCTGATTATGGCACAACACTAACTACTACACTGTGTTTCTGTGTTGTGTGTTAATTTCGTTGCTGTGATAGAGGAGTTGTCACGAAGTTGGAGGTCCATAGGGCTAATGTGTGAATGTTTTCTATAAAGTGATGTTATTTTCTGCGCCTGTCACCAACTCTAGGCCCTCTGGGTTTGATCATTAACTCTCTTTCTCTCACTCCTTTTCTCTACGGATGCTAATTAGGGGTTCTGGCTCATGGAGTGCTTGATAGACAAATGTCAGAAGACTCTTGTGTGGAGTATTAATTGCTGAAATGAAAGCTGGGGGCAACAGCAGTAGAGCAGATCTCCATATAAAGATAACTTTTACCAAGTTACATTGCTAGGAAAGTCGAAGTGACAGCAATATATTCTCAACATTAGCCATTATTTATCGTGGATTGAAACACAGCGAGGTGAGAGTATAGGGTGGGATTGTTCAGTTAACATCAAAAGCTAGTAATAATAGTAATAATAAAAATACTACTACTACTACTACTACTACTACTACTACTACTACTACTACTACTAATAATAATAATAATAATAATAATAATACATATTATTAAATATTACAATTATTATTAACTGTCACAACCAGGGAAGGAAGGAGACGGACCCGTACACAGGATAGCTTCAAAGGAATGGGGTTTAATAAATGATAAAAACAAATACAATAAAATGAAGAGGACTAAAATAATACAAACGATGACACTTAACATTGACTAGGGTAAGGTAACGTAACTAATGAATCCGCGCTGCCATCGGCAACGCGGCTCACATTTATACATGAGACAATGATGACACATTGAGGAACAGGTGTGGTGACAGGGAGGAGCAGATGAAGGCGGGGCAGACACATGACGAGGAACAATAACAAACACACATGGCCGAAAATCCGTGCTGATCCCTGACATTAACATTTATATTTATATTTATATTTAAAGATCTAAAGTTAGATAAGATAGATTATTTAAGGAAGAAAGTGGAGATTCTGTTCTTCATTATTTACAGTAGAAGAATGCAAATGTATTTATTTATTTATTTATTTATTTATTTATTTATTTATTTATTTATTTATTTCCTTTTTTGTTTCATTCATTCATTCATTCATTCATTCATTCATTCACTCATTTCTACTCCACCATCCAGTGGTGCAGCTGTACAAAAGCAGAAAACAAATCAAACAGAGAATCAAGGCTTCCTTTCTCTACCAGTTACAGCACAGACTGCGCTACATGTGCACCACTGCATTCTACTTGTGCAAGCTTTATGCTCTAATGGGAAAAAAAAAAGAAGAAACAAGAACTGTTTTCCTCCCGGAAAGCTGAATATTACTATATCACTTCTGTAGCTCAATAAAGTATACCAATTATTCCAACTAATTAAAACAATTAAAGCTATCTAAATTGTCCACATCAACACTGGAGCTGGCTTATTAAAATAGCCCACTAATGAGCTGCAGACATTCTTAGTGTCTTTTCTCTCCTCTGGCCTTGTCTCGTCTGGACAGAGGGGGGGGGGGGGGGGGTAGAGAGAAAGAGAGAGAGAGAGAGAGAGAGAGAGAGAGAGAGAGAGAGAGAGAGAGAATGAACAAACCTCATACATGATATCATACTTTTGCAATATTAGTGTGTGTGTGTGTGCGTGTGTGTGTGCGTGCGTGTGTGCGTGCGTGTGTGTGTGCGTGTGTGTGTGCGTGTGTGTGTGCGTGTGTGTGTGTGTGTGTGTGTGTGTGTGTGTGTTCTAGAGTCACAATATTTTCCTGGCTATAACAGTAAAAAAAAAAAAAGGCAAAAAAAAAAAAAACAACAACAACTAAGGGCTAGACATACTATTAGAATTTTAATCAAAATATCTATATGGTGAGATCTTCATCTAAAAGTTGAAGATTGCTACCTTCACTCAGTATTTTAAAGCCTTCACTTGTATTCCCTTGTGAATGATCATACATTACCTTAACCTTACAACTCTTTCTAATTCCACCCTGTCATCTGTCTCACACCTTCTCCTCACCAGGGGGGGAAAGTAGGCACTCGAGCCCCGTCCCAGCGATGATAAACTGCCGCTGATTCCCTGATTCCAATTTGTAATTTTCCAAGTGTAGAGGTAGGACTCAGACGATTGATCAAATTGAGGAGCAACTTGAGCCACCTTTTTTTTCCCCTTACTCTCTCTCTCTCATTCTCTTTCGCACCCTTACTCTCTTGCCCAAAGACCCTCTTTAAATATTCAGCTAGATTTATGAATGGTCACTGTCTCCCTCAGCTATTTATATCTCCTATATTGACAGAAACACATTCTGGAAAGAAGAATGAAATTTTGGTTTCTGTGAGTGCGACGGAGGGGAAGTTTGATAGAGTGTAATCTGACGCGGGGTGGGGGGTTGAAACACTTAGATTAATGTATTTTACGGAACAAAAGTAGACAAGGATTTATTCATATTTTCCCTCCATTTTTATGAAAAATTCAAATGAAGGTCAATTTTCAGGATTACCTGTCTGGCTGTAAAATGTTTCGGGACATTTGTCAGGGAATGAATAAAAAATTAAAGACATAGTGAACTATTTCACCAGGAGAAAAGGGATAGGAGGTGGACAAATAGATTTAAAGTGCATGTAATAAATATATATGTTAGTGCATCATTTGTTTAGATTTGTGAAAGAGAAGAGGTGCGTTTTTACTCCGGTTATGTGTTGGGGTCAAGGCTCTTTTCTCGTTTGCTGCATCTGCCCCTAGTTGGTCTGTGCTTACACTAACATCAGAGACCTACTGATCTCTGGGGATGCTGGCATCACTGTTCGATCTGATTATTTGGGAAGGACAAAGTGCTTGTGTTGATGAAGAGCCTGCTCGAAAATCTGGGAGTGCAGAAATCAATGCAGATCCTCTGGCCCCTGGAGCATTGATCATGCCTTCCTTTGCATTGACAACCCATGCCTTGTTTATCTAGGTGTACAAAAGGGCTAAAACAAGCTTCTGTTGAAATTTATTTATTTATTTAAAGTGTTACTTTTTTTGCTATCTTCGAGTCCTTTATCCCCATCTCTGTCTCAGCAGGCTGACATGATTAATAATACACATTAATAAGTTTGATTGAAGAAAGTTTTCAGCTTTAGTACACATACATGTTGTCTGTGAGACGAATGTAAAGAATGGAGGGGGGTCTCTCTTATAATTCCCTGATTCTCTTGTGTCTTTTTAAAACAAGAGAAACACTGTCTATTCACATAGTTTGTGGTGGAATCAATCCACCATGAGACGGACGGGTTTGCTGAAACGAGGGCCGCTCATTACTGCAGGATGTTGTTTGTCCAGGAAGCCTTTTCCTCCCACCTTGTTAGAGACGTCCAGCCTGCATAATTGGATCCTTCTCCAGCTGCAGACGGACGATCTCATAGCCAGAGCTTGCATAAATGACAAATGTTCCACCTATCTATGAATGATGACCATTTAAAGGAATGACGTCTCGTTATTAGGACGGCAGACAAGTTTGAAGGCTCGGGCAATCTCTCCAGCAATGAGTAAGAGAATCACTTCACTTAAGGCTGTCTATGTTGATTTAAACGCAGAGAGTTTCTTCTGATTCCTGTTTAACAAACGTGTTTGCAACAAATAAGCGTTCACTTTGAGGCTAATTGCTGCTGAAGCATGCACAAAATGTGTCATTATGAAACGATCAGAGCTGGAAATGTGAGTGACTTCGCAAATTCATCGCTGTCATTTTTGAGATGAGATGGACACGTTTGAAATCATTTGACTGGAGCTTGCCTTATCATCCAGACTAATTGAAGACAGAGTGCGGCAGTTTTTATGGATGAGCCAAGCATCTGTTTCTCGACAAGGTTCGGCGTAGACATTCCATATACAGGTGACTTGCGAATGTTTATTGAAACGCAAGGTGAGTTTGATTAAATCAGGGATTTGTTTAGGTCCTCCACAACGACGTCATGTCATTCACAATGTGTGAGTCATAGTCTCTGGTTGGAATGTGTTCCGAGTTAGATCAGTTGTGGTGGACTTTCAAAACACATGAAACCACCTGTCTTTCTAGTCCTGGACCCAATACTGAAGAAATCCAGTGCTTAGACCTGCACTAAATTATAGAACCTCTAGTGAGTATAGAAAAATAAGTTTCACTTGTTTTGTCATAATGCTTAAATAAGGCAGAATTGTGCACCTTTGTACAATTTAATTTAATTGGAAGAAATCAGCCTTGCACCCGTAATAGTCGTGTTTACATCATCATCAGAAATGAACAAAAACAAGTCATTTTTTAGCCTGATGAATAGACCAATGAGGTTTTTGTTTATTTATCATCACATAATTTTACCTTTTGAGAAGCTGATAGAAAAGTTGCATCAATGAACACAATGCAGCACAAATAAATACCCTAATAGTTATAAAAAGTCTTTGTGGCAATTTGAATAGAATAGAAGCCTTTATTTTGTCACATATACATTACAGCACAGTGAAATTCATTCATCACATATCCTAACGTTGGAGGTTAGGGTCACAGGCCAGGGTCAGTCATGGTACAGCATCTCTGAGCAGAGAGGGTTAAGGGCCTTGCATAAGGGCCCAATAGTGGCAGCTTGGCATTGCTGGGGCTTGAAACCCAATCTACCAATCAATACAATAAACAATAAAAAAATGTGACGTGACATACGGCTAAGTATGTTGACCCATACTCAGAATTTGTTCTCTGCAATTAACCCATCCAAAGTGCACACAGCAGTGAACACACACCCGGAGCAGTGGGCAGCCATTTATGCTGGGGCACCCGGGGAGCAGTTGGGGGGTTCGGTGCCTTGCTCAAGGGCACCTCAGTCGTGGCCAGCCCGAGACTCGAACCCACAACCTTAGGATTACGCGTCAGACTCTCTAACCATTAGGCCACAACTTTTCACATCTTCACTCACTCACTCATTTTCTACCGCATATCCGAACTTCTTGGGTCATGGGGAGCCTGTGCCTATCTCAACCGTCATTGGGCATCAAGGCAGGATACACCCTGGATTGGGTGCCAACCCATCACAGGGCACACACACTCTCATTCACTCACACAGTCACACACTACGGACAATTTTCCAGAGATGCCAATCAACCTATCATGCATGTCTTTGGACCGGGGGAGGATACTGGAGTACCCAAAGGAAACCCCTGAGGCACAGGGTGAACATGCAAACTCCACACATAGAAGGCGGAGGTGGGAATCGAACCCCCAACCCTGGAGGTGTGAGGCGAACGTGCTAACCACTAAGCCACCATGCCACCCAATGAATGTATTATTTTAAATCAAACACATTAAAGGTGTAGTAATATATATTTCACAGAATGTATTAGCAGTGTTGATATGAACAGAATCAAAAATTTTCTGACAGAATGATTATTATTAGGATAATAATTACTAGGATAATTCAATTATTGTATTAATGTATTAGAGCTTGAAATAGGACTATTTAAATAAAGTAAACACAAAAACATGATTGATAGTTTACAGGTTATCCACTAATGCATCAACAGACTTTAGATATCCTTTAAAAGGAGTTAATACACTATGTTGACTGATATGAGTCACTTGTGTTGTTGTTGAAGGTCGATAGATGGTTTGTTGAGGGGAAATAAGTGTTACCATAGTAACTACTCGTCTGCTTTCAAACACAAATTAGCCAAATTGCTATAGCAACTTTTTTTTGTTCATCATTTAGCCAGCTTGATGTGATTAGCTTAATTGGATGCTGACATTAACAGTTTTTTTTTTCTTTATCTTTACATGACCAACTGCTGTAACTTTATTGTCAGCTCTAGATTTTAAAACCTCTTTGCCTCAGTTCACTGCTATAGAAAGTCCGGCTTCATTTTGTTGTCATTAGAGGCAGTGAAAGCTCAAATTTGATTTCCAGATTAGCCTTCTTCATGTTCTTTCATTACTATGCTTAAGAAAATGATTGTGTCTCTGATTTATTTGAGATCTTACACACACAGCGTACTGAGAATATAATAGTTAAGATAATAGAGAATAGCTCTGATTTGCATACTATAACTAAAAACAACAATTTATGTGAATACTAAAATATATATTTGTGTGAATTATACAGACGGGGGATGAATTAAAGGAACAACCATTCTGCAAAGAATTCTACTGGAAGCATGAACACCAGTCTTCTAAATGGGCAAAAATATGTGGACACCTAACCATCTCATATATATATATATATACTGTATATATATATATATATATATATATATATATATATATATATATATATATATATATATATATATATACTGTATATAAATCTTTCTAAAATGTTGAAAGTCTCTGTATTATTAAATTCTCTTCACTGGAACTAAGAGACCCTAACAAGTTCCCCAATAACAATCTCTAAGAAAACAAAGTGAGCTCTGTAAAGACATGGCTCATTATGGTTGGACTAAATGAACTCCATCATCCTGTACAGTGTCCTGATTCCAACCCTAACACCACTGGGATAAACTGGAACGCCGACTGCGCTCTAGGTCTCCAAATTCGACATTATGCCTGAACTCTGTAAAACTCTTGTTGCAGAATGAACACAAATCCCCACACCTGTGCTCAAACATCTACTAAAATGCTTTCCCAGAAGACTGGAGGACTACTGTAAATCTATAATGCAATGTTCAATAAGCACATATGACTTGATACGGTCATCGGCCTACTACCTTTTAGTCAAATAATAGTATATTCCTGTGATGTAGTGTTGTAGAGATGTAGAGACGACAGTGGAAGAGAATCCGTCTGTTTTTATACTCATCAAAGCCTTCAGTGGGTCCTGGTACAATGTGGATAGAGATTGGGTCAGCCTCAAGGTGGTAACTCTATTCATAACAGGATAACGAATAACTTTATGTTGACTTGCTTCATCTAAGGGAAAAAGAGGACTCAAACCTCAAACCATGGCAGCAGAATGTTCCACATCATAACAGAGCCACCAGACTTTTCTCTAATTTCTTCTTATCACCCACACACACAAGTAAATATGCAGGGTTTTGTATTATCACAAAGGGGAATTTCCATCAGAGTTCAAGTGGTTCTGCACTATATGACCATGTTTTCATATATCTGACGAGATTTAAAGTAAAAATGATCAAGCATAATCTTCATAGATTAAAAAAATATATGTGTAGAGAAGAAAAAATGAATTTGTGCGTGAAGGAAATATGCATTTTCGGTAAATTGCCACATGCCTGTATATCATATTATCATGTGTTGCAGGGAGACATATTGTGTTGTTATTATTTTGCAATTCTTTTCTTGAAAAAGAAATGCTCTCATCCTGTCATTTAACCCAGTTGTTTATGAAGAATAATGTGTTGTAGGAATATCAAATTGTGAGACCTGTACTGGGGATAAAAGTTCATTGTACACAAATGCTGAATAAAAGATAGAGAGAAGAAAAAAAAAAGCAGGCATAAAACTGGACTCTGCTTATCTTTCCATATAGTTATTTCAGACTACACTAAGAATGTGGACTGATCTCTCACATCTGCAGACCAGAACTCAGAGGGTGATTTAAACTCTCTCATTCTGGGCTGGAACATTACTTTAATTCACTGATGCATGAAAGATTAAAATGTAGACGGCACTAAAATGAAGGGTGAGGAAGTGTATAAGAGAGAACGGGCCTTCAAGTGAAGTGGATTTATTAAGAGTGGCCCATGCTAGTTTGCTGCCATTATTAGCTGATTAGGTGTCAGAGGGAAGACGAGACCTGGCAACCTCACAAGGCGAGAGGTGTGAGCCATTTTACATCCGCATACAAAATGGAGCTGGGATAATTATCACGGCATCACCAGACGATTCTGACTCTGATGAAGGCGGAAAAAAAATAGAACAGGAGAAAAGTGCAGTTCTGAAAACAAACTTTGAGCTGTCGTGAAGAAGTTGGATGTGAAAGTTGTTAATGTCGTAGTGTGAGAACGATGAAAGAGCCAGAAATTATAGTGCAGCGCAACACATACACATGGTTAGCTTGCATTGCTGTATGTATCTAAAAACAGAATTTGGAACTTGCACCTTAAAATAACATTGACTATACAGTACAAAATGTCCACGATTTATTTAATCGTATATACACAGGACACCTACATAAGCTCTATCAAGCAAATTTAGCAGAAAGAAAGAAAGAAAGAAAGAAAGAAAGAAAGAAAGAAAGAAAGAAAGAAAGAAAGAAAGAAAGAAAGAAGCGTATATTGATCCTTGAGACAAATTCAAGATACAGTAACAGCATAAATGATTCAACATGCAGCCTGCACAATGTGTGGATTCATAAGTGAATCTTATCTTATACAATTGTTATAAAATTGTATAGCATCTGGTCTATGAGCACGCAATATGCTGTACATAAAATAAACAGTCTAGAGCTAGAAAAAAACAAGAAATACATTACATTTGAATAACTGATTTATTTACAGAGCTACGCATCAGTTTACTATAAAAATCACATTTTTACATAAAACGCAACACATTTTTTGATCACAGATTAAGTTCATCTAAATAAAATCAACAGAATACGAGAGCACAGCTAACAAAAGCACGGTTCACATCGTGTCCGCTCCCCTTCAGTGAACAGCCTTTTCTAAAAAGGTGAATTTTACTTGCATTCAAGTTTGAGCACTGCTTTAGCTGATGAAGCAGAAACTCATAGTTTTCAGGTTTCCCTGATATCACAGTATCAGGGGGTCAAACATGATAAATGCTACCACTAAACTGTAGATGCTGTCAGCTCTGTCTTCATGACCTCTGACCTACTGCAAATCTACGTAAATATTTATAAGGGCTAATTTCCAGTAGTCTGCAGCAGATACAAATCAGTATGCAAAGTGTAATATTACAAGGTTAACAATAAAACTCACTTTATTCAGGTGTTATGTATATTGTATGATCTGTTACATTTGTTTGCAAATGTTTATGAAGGTTGATGTCAGGAAAAAAAAACTGAAAAAAAAAACATGGAACAACTTTATACACCTTCAAGAACAGTGTTTTTAATTTTTTTGTAACAAATCTTAGCTGTAATCTCTTCTTCTTCTTCTTCTTCTTCTTCTTCTTCTTCTTCTTCTTCTTCTTATTATTATTATTATTATTATTATTATTATTTATTTATTATTATTTTTTTTCAGGAATATAATTCTCATGAATATATCTAAATTATCCTGGCCTCTTTTTAGGTAATATGAACTGGGATGCCATATGTGTGTGTGTGTGTGTGTGTGTGTGTGTGTGTGTGTGTGTGTGTGTGTGTGTGTGTGTGTGTGTGTGTGTGTGTACGCATGTTTCCAGTGAGAGGTTGATGGCTGGCGTGAAAATTGCTCACTCATGTTTCACCGTGGCGAGTGTTCTGCAAGGCATGCATCTCTTGGGCTTCCCTCCCGGAGGCTTACTTCCTGTTTCCACAGTGATTTAAACCGATCGGGTCAAACTTCACTTCTTCCTTCCTGTCTGAGAGGAAGTCAGGAGGGCATGCAGGTGTTTTAATGTGTGTGTGCCTGTTTCTATTTGGCCAATGGGTATATTGAGAAAAAATGACTTAAGAGACATTGACTATTAATTCTGCATTATAGTACAGAATAAAGGAAGAAACTTTGAATTACTTAAGAAACAAATTATTGAGAGTATTTAGACAAAGATTTCTATGTATTGTTTTTGCAGAAATTCTATTTATTTCCGAACATTTTTATATCACACTTGTTTTTTTCTCTAAAGCTTTTTGCTGTGAGAAAAACTTCTAAGTTCCAATAATAGACTGTTATTATTCTAACATCAAACAAACAAAATAAAAGATGGTTAATGTACAAATAAATCTGGAATTGTTCACATTGTAATTGTAATTGTTCTGAACAACAATACACATTAGAAGTTTCCTCATGAATAAAGTTTAGTAATCTTATTTTTCAAGGCTTTTCATGATTATTTATAGCACAGGCTACTCCTTTAATTGCTTAGTACCACACAAACTTTTTTATGCATTTGAGAATGTCAATCATTCTAATGCGAAGGCTTCAAGACATATCTGCAAACTACAAATCCTGAAGCTCATGTCCCTTTTCACGTAGTGCATTAAAACTATGGCCAGCCCTCCCCTTCAGTTCTAAATCTGCCCAAGAGAATGGAGGCAATTCTGCAGAGCAGTCCCTGTTGTTGCTATTATCTGCTTTATTGAACATAGCACCCCGTTTCCAAGGCCATTTACATAAACGGAGGAGTCTATATATTAAAGAAGCACCAAATGACTCATGACTTGGGGGGAATGGAGGCCCCATCCCTCTTTCCCCTCCTCCTTGCAGATCCCCACACTCCACTCCAACTCTGCAACTCTGCATTGCAAAGCCCCTTACATTAAATTGTGATAGATGAAGAACGGAGGCCATTCATACAAATCAATGACTTTAGTGTATGTGTCATTAGCTTGAGAGATGCAGGCAGCGGTCAGTGCCATAAATCAAGCGATGATCGGCCTGTCTGCGAGGCAGCACGGCTCCCCGCACAGCCGCACGCATTAGTACACTAGAGAGAAGAGCGGAAAAGAATCTGAGCAAGTGGCTCTTTTGCTTATTAGTGCCATTCTAGGTTAGTGTGCTAGCTTGTGCTCTTTAAAACGCTTTGTTTTCTTTGTATATTTATGACCCAGATGTGGAGCAACACGGCTGTCCCTAAAGATCACCCGAGCATTGGATTAATGGCTCGCAACTTTGGTTAGTTTGATGCCAATACTGATGGCAGAGACCCAGCGACCTGAAACTCCATAGAGATAAGAGTCAATAGCTCACCCTTTCACCCATTATGGCACAATAGCACAATGGCACAACAGGGAAAAATCATTTCCTCCATAATATGGGCTCTGGACTTATTTATGTCTTCTGTTATGAGTAGGAGTATAAGGTGAAGAAACGCATGCTAATCCCACTAAATGATTTGTTAAACTAATTTCGAAACAAGTACTTAATTCTAAGAATCACCACAATAGTTTTAGCCATATGATGGACTATTATGATGTATTATAATGAGTACATTTGTAATTGTAATTAATATAAACTCAACTGCTGACCAACGTCATCTGCTGAACAACATGATCTGGTGACTGTGAAAATCATAACGTGTGATTTATGTAATTTTCATAATCATAAAGGTTGATTTAATGAAAGATTATCAAAAGCAATCTTGTTTAATAAAAGATGCAAAAATTAATGCATGTGTGGGAGGGAAACAACAACTCTAAATACAAACTAACTCATGTCTAAACCCTTCACAAGATAATAATGGAAGCCATAAGACACAAGTTAAGAGCTAATATAAGATCGATTAATGACCACGGCCAGGTGAAGAGACGACATTTACACTACAGAGTAAAAGAATTACACACCATTAAGACTAAAATATATTTTACATTTACATTCCGCATACATAAAAAAAATTCATAAAGGTGGTTTGTGACATTTATAATGCTGTACTAAACTAATAAGCTGGCAGTTAATGAAAGGTTTAAGAATCATAGGCATTCGTATCATATCAGGAGCTTTAGGTATGAGCCAGATGTGTATGTGTAGAAAGATTATTTATAAGTCATTATCTTTTCAAGCAGTTGTTAAATAGCAAAAGTACATCTCATACTCTGAAACTTCAAACAAAATCATTTGCATGAATATCCAATGTATAATAATGTGATATATTTTTGTTTATCTCATGCTACTTGGGCTATAAAAATGTGCTTATAAAAGAAAAATAAATCTTCTAAGACTATCTGCATTCGATCTAAAGAAATGAAAGCTAATTATCTCATTATAAACAAAATACAGTTATTTTCAGCTTTGATGATGGTACTCTTTTTTTTTTTCCTACAGGAAATGAATTAATTATAATATTCTCCAGTGATATGAACCAACCAGTTGATATGATAGGTAACATGGGAAATACTAATTTGCTTGGTGCAGGTTTGGGTGAATTAAATGCATTTGCCCATGGAGTTCTGTCTGTGCGTTCATGCTTATGAATGTGTGAATGGAGTGAACCGCAGTTTACACATCATGAGAATGTATATACTGTACATTCCACTCCGCACCACTCCAAAGACAATAGTGCAAATGAGCGTGCTGTTAAATAAATACCATGTGCTAAGACTTTATGTAACCCTTGGACAACATTTGCACAATCCTGTTACAACCTTAAAATGAGCCCTTCTCTCTAATGGTACAGTGCTGTCTGACTATTATAATATATGACCATTGACACCATTAGACTAAGGTATTATTAGAAGATTAGATGGAGCAGCCTGGAAACAAGATCCTAAAGAGCTTCACTGTTGCGAGACGAAGAGCTGAAAAGCTGGAGGAGCCACAAATGACGGAAACTTGTGTACAGATGGATGAATCAAAAACACAGATAATGGCGCTGAAATTAACTCTGTAGCAGTAAAACGTAAACACTCAACATGTGTGTTGTGTCAGGGTTCCAACTCAGAGAACAATAGTGTTATGAACTCGTAAAGGTTAGAAGGTTCTCTACTTTAACACTAGGAAGTGACACATCACTGATGGCTTTATATGCTCAAGTTTGTTCCATAGCAGGGAAGAAATGTTCCAAGTAGAAGCATTTGACAAAGCCAGAACTGGTAATAAAGTACCTTTGAGGAACATTGGCTCTGGTCCAGATTGCTACTGTAGTAATCGAAATGGACTGGAAATTTGTACAGAGCAACTTACTCTTTTTGTTAATAAACAATTTAATATTCTAATAAAAACAACATTTTATTATGTATCATCTATTTTTTCTTATGAAATTATAAGAAGCCAAATTTAAGATTATTCATCTTGTTTTAGATGCACTTAAATTCAGGTTTCTTGTTCTGTTAGCAAATCATTTTGCTTCTTTTTAGAAACAAACACTTAAAAATAGAAAACATTATCTGCTATTTATCTGAGTATTTCAAGCCTAAAATTAGTAAAATGTATTCGAAAAAAAAAGTTAGAATTCTTAGTCTTTTTTAGGAAAGAATCATATAATTGTACTGACACATTGAGATCAGCCACCACTATAAAGTAAACTAAACTATAAATGCTAAAAGTGGTGATTAGGAAATGGGTTCAGGTGAATGTGATTAGTAAACTGGTGTGTTTGAGCAGGCATGGTTGTCTAGCAAAGGATTCTGGGACACTGTTTATTTATTTATTTTATTAGTTTATTGGGAGATTTAAAAAAAAGTAGTTCAAAATCATACATAAGGGCTGAAAGCAAAATATGCTCGATTTGAAAATAAAATCCAAAAAAAAAAAAAAATCATGCAACGTTTATTTTGAACAAATTTTCTTAAAGTTGTAATCAAAATTTCAGCTTTGTGAAACAATCTGCATAAGAAATTATTATATAAGGAAATTATTTTAGAATCACAGTGTCTGATTTCTTGAAGGTTTCTTACTCCAATGGTCTTAGGAAGTTTTTCTTTGTTACTGCTGCTTTGGCTTATTGGCTTATGAATTTGTTTTAGTGCCAGAAGCTCCACAGTCTAACACAATGACATATACAGTATAATTGTATGTACACATTTACAGATAAGAAATGTGCAGTTTAAATATACATATGAAATATACATATACAAATATATACAATTTGTATGTACAAATCTGCAAGTGTGAGAAATGTGCAATTGAGGTATACAATATATACAATTTGTATGTACACACGTGTAATTGTGAAATGTGCGGTTGATGTAAACAGTAAACATTTAGACAATATGTATGTATGTATGTACAGATGTGCAAGTATGAAATGTGCAATTGAGGTATTATACATAGTACAAATACTAGGTGTTGTGTGTTCCATGGTGTTAATTGTTCATCAGATGATACATGAAATATAAGATGATAATATGAAACAAATCTTATGTTTTGTTAAGAAAATATGATTTTCCCAAGACTAAGGTAGAAGGCAGATGTCTAGGAAAAAATCATGCTGTATTTTTGTTGTTTTTATGGTGGTATTATGCCATTTTAACATTACGAACGATATTAATGGAACTATCACTAACTTAAAAGATAATTTATAGGTTTTGCTGTTAGCTCCTAAATATGTAACTTCTTTTCTCACTTACCCTTTTCCAATGTCATATTAATGATAAAACCTGTATAGAATTAATGGTAACATCAAACATTGGAAGATGGAGGAAAGCAAAAGTATTTGCAGAGAATGTTTTCATTAATCAAGAACAAAAGGCGTAGGTAATACAATTAGATCCCACCGTAGTTCTGAATGTAAACCACACTGACCCACGATCTGGCGGTGTTAACCCATGAGGCGTTGGGTTCTGAGGGGAGTTTGGTTTCAAAGCTAAAACTTAAATGAATTGATGGATAGGGCACCACCAGAAGAGAAAACCTGTGACGTAATTTGACTCAATACGGGAAACCTCACCCGGCTCGGACACACAAAGGATTGACAGATTGATATCTCTTTCTCGATTCTGTGCGTGGTGGTGCATGGCCATTCTTAGCTGGTTGAGTGATTTGTCTGGTTAACTAAACTGAATAGAATGCAATGCTGCTCTATCACATAGTTGGGATGAGTTATGGCAGATCGGCTTAGCTAGTTACGTTCTTAGCCTCACAGTTGAATATTTAAGAGTTATTTATTTGAGCAGAGTGTACAGATTAGGAGGAGAAGGACACACTAAGCTGGACACATGAAAGACTAAAACGCTCTCTTTAAGCAGTGATGATGAATGAATTTCACCTTTATCAGCTTGCTGAGTGACATGACGTTGTAGAAAAGCCACTGTAATATCCAGAATGTCAGTTTTCTAAAGATTAAACTAAAGGCACCAAAATTCCACTGCAAAATAAATCTGTGAAGATCAAATTAAGTTACAGTTTCATATGCAAGTTGTTCGTTGGGGATTTTTTTCCCCCTTAAGGTTACAGTGACAGGCAATTAGCTTCATCTTAGAACTTTATTTATAGGAAATTCATCAAATTTCCTGTCAGTCATCAGTAGCTATCAAATTTTGCATGAAATCAGTGTGGGTCCTTGTGCAAGAGATAAAAAAGCCATGTCTAAGAAAAGATCGATGGATGAACAAGAGAGACAGACAGGTCGGGGCTGAATCTCGTGACTACCTGCCTGCTTCTCCCATCCTCCTCTTGTTTTGATTCTGTCCCTTTAGTCTAGAAGGAGCCTAATTAGCTGCAGCCGAGGGCTGCTCTCCCCCTGCCCTTAAATCAGTAATTGGTTTCAGTGCTGAGACTGTCAGGAAATTAACACATCACACCCTGACAGCTGTTAATTTTTTTTCCTTCTTATTTGTCATAAGAATCACTGCTGATTTGCCAGTGAGCATAACAAATGAGTGGTTGGTAATCAGAGGCCACTCACGGGTAGGCACATACATTTGTGTGTGTGTGAGACAGAAATATGCTAGAGACAGTGGTGTGCAAGTGGGTGGTTATGTTTAACATATATATTTTTGGTGGTATTGGAATGTGTGTAGTGAAAACGAACACCGCAATTTCACTTCCAGGGCATAAAGGTCACGTAGCTCTAGCCTCTGTATAGCCTCAACGAGAGGTTTGTATCCTCTTGCTCCCCAGAACTAACGCCTATTCGCTTAACTCCTCACTGATGCATTTATTCACTTATCTGCTCGGTCATTTAGAGGAGGGAAGATCAGGGTGGCTGACAGATTAGGCCAATCATGATCTCAGGATTAGAGAGCGATCATGAAGTGGATGATAGGATGGCCATTTAACACGAGTGATAAGATCGGCTGATGAACAGGGTCAGGTGAAGGACACGGCAGCTAAATTTCCTCCCAGGAAAGAGTCTTTGCGTGACATACTACTTCTACCGCATATAGATGGAGAACTTCATTATATGAATAATAAGAATAAATTGATAATTCCTAATTAATTTCCAACATGATCTCCGGCTTGCAAATTCACAGCAATTCCCAGAACTCAACTAACCTGACAAGTTGTAATCCTGTGCTTTTCCTGGGTTTAACTATTATATGTATTGTGTGCTGTCTTAAATGACTTGACCTGCTCATTCATTCTCAGGAACAAGTTTATGCTTTTCGGCATAATGGGCAACCCTGATCTCTGGAACAGCTGGTGTGTGGTGGGAATGCACCCTGGATCTGAGGCCAATCCATGACTACATCACACACACACACACACACACACACACACACACACACACACACACACACACACACACACACACACACACACAAAACTAAAGGCAATCCACATGACTTCATAGCTAGGGAGGAAACCAGAGAACCTAAGAAGAACCTGCTTAGACACATGCAAAATCCAACTGGGGCCTATAGAGCTTTGAGTTGGCCTACTGCGCCACTGTGCTACCTGTAAAGGTTACACTAAAGGGTATATACACTCTGATCAGCCATGACATTAAAACCACTGACAGGTGACGTGAATGGAATTGATTATCTTGTTGCAATGACCCCTGTTAAGGGGTAAGATATATAAGGCAGCATCTGAATAATCAGTTCTCAAAGTTGATGTGTGGGAAGCAGGAAAAATGGGCAAGCGTAATGCAGATCTTATGAGGTGTTCCAGGTTTAGTGGTTAGTAACTAGCAAAAGTGGTCCAACATATGACATCCTGTGGACTCCTCATGCTACAATCAAGAGATCTTTAAGATTTGGGTAGTTCCCAAAATATCAGGTGGTAGAGCGTTTTCGTATTTAGCTCCTAAACTTTGCCTGGCGGTGTTCGGGGCTCAGGCGCACTCTTCCAGTTTAAATGTAGATAAAAGTCATATTTAGCCAGGCATGCACATAATACATCCTATTGTGCTCCAGTAGGTACACATTATTATCTAGTTCTGGTTATTATTATGAACAGCAGCTACTCCAATATTTCTCCACTCTCTTCTCTTTTTCTACCCATCTCGAGACACCCAGTGATTGTGCCAGCTCCAGTTATGTTCTACTACTTGAGGATAGCAAACATTCAAAGAGAAGTTACAAACTCCATGTGGTCTCTGAGGACAACAACCTCCTAAATCAATACACAATTGTCAGAGTGTATATGATTGTAGAAAGGACATTATTCATAATAACACTCTGGTGTTTATAACAGTTTATAATCACACCCTCTAGTGTCACCTCAATAAGAATGAGCGCCCCTTTAAGTCTGGTTCCTCTCAAGGTTTCTTCCTCTTCCATCTAAGGGAGTTTTCCCTTGCCACATTCGCCTCAGTCATCTCAGGCTTGTTCATTGGGGATAAACACAAAACACATTTAAATATGAGTCTAAAATTATTTTTGAATCTTTGTATAAATATGGGAGGGCACGGTGGCTTAGTGGTTAGCACATTCGCCTCACACCTCCAGGGTCGGGGTTCGATTCTCGCCCCCGGCTTGTGTGTGCGGAGTTTGCATGTGTTTCCTCCGGGTACTCCGGTTTCCTCCCCGGGTCCAAAGACATGCATGGTAGGTTGATTGGCATCTCTGGAAAATTGTCCATAGTGTGTGATTGCGTGAGTGAATTTGAGTGTGTGTGTGCCCTGTGATGGGTTGGCACTCCATCCAGGGTGTATCCTGCCTTGATGGCTGATGATGCAGGCTCCCACACAGGCTCCCCGTGACCCGAGAAGTCGGATAAGCGGTAGAAAATGAGTGAGTGAGTGTATAAATATTTGTAAAATGTTAACCTTTTGTACTTTTTGCAATATGTCCTACAAAGTTGCTTTTTAAAGCAACATTAAAAGTATCATTTAAAGCTCTATACAAATACATTTGAATTGAATTGAATTGAATTGAACCAGCATCTTGAGCAGCCAAGGCTCCTTGTAGCATCATCAAGTGCAAAGGCTAGCTGGAATTACGTAGCCCCAGACCGTTCAGAGTGCCCATGCTGATCCCTCTCCACTGATGAAAGTGCTCCTAAGTGATGCAACATAATAACATTAACCCAAACATTAAGAGATCTGAATTGTCTTCGCTCTCTGGGTGGGAAGTATGCCATCAGAGTGAGACTAACTAATCATAGACATCTGTGAGCTCAAGGGCAGACTCTAGATGCCATTTCCTCCGCGTGTGTTACGCTGCCCTTTGACGTATTATGAGCTAGTCAAAAAAGATGCGGTAACTGGCTGCAGTAAAACTGGTGTTTTAGAGGAAACACATACTCGCCTTTACCCTTCCTGTTTCGTATTTGTCATGTGACGGCGAGAGCAAGCTGCAGAGTGATAATTGGCAGGAACCGATTGGGGAGAACATGGGTAAAAGCACTCCCACAAGTGGCAGTGGTAGCCGTTGCCATACAAACCCACAAAAGCATATGCAGCTCATTTGTTTGCCTGCGTTAGGGATGGGGTTAACATGTGAACCTGTTTTCCAATTTCATTCCAACCTGATTTCATGATCTTTAAGAAAAAAAGTGCAGCCTTGTGACATTTAATGGGACTTGAGTCATGTAAATTGTTATAAATGTGTAATGTACTGTATCTGTTTGTATATTTGTATGATTTTTACTTTTTTGAATTCACTAGCTCGGATAGACGACATCAACACATAAAACCCTTAGACGGCGAAGACTGTTTACTTTTGAACTCGAGACTTTGACCTTCTTCTAAAAACAGATAAACAGAAGGTCGAATAAGAGAGCTTAAGCCTTGCAGATGGAAGCAGTATTATTTTTCACACCAGTTAGTGAGAGATGAGCTGAGATGTAGCCAGGCCTTCCATAAATCCCTCAAACTCTACAGGCAGATAATGGCCCAATTAACCTTTTCAGATTCCTCCCGTCAGCACAATTTACAGGGGCTTTTTATGAAATGAACTTCTCCTCACTACGAAGCGGCTCAGACGCAGATCACACGGCCTGATCATCCTCCGCTGAACACCAGGCAGATAAAGAAAATACTTGCTCTGATGAAATTCTCAGGTGCTATACGCTTGCCCGCCATTTTGTCCATTTGATGCTCATTGCTAAGCATGTGTGTAATCAGGGGAACAAAAGGTGAGCAGAGTATGAGATCTGTAGGACGCATGGAGTCCAGGATAACCTTCTTGTAGTCATTACTACTTGGCAATGGATTTCTCATTGATCATGCCTGCCACTTTAGATTTTATAGCATTATAACTGTCAAATTTACTTAAAAATGTATTACATCATTATATCATTATATTTTACTAAACAGTGTATGGTGTATGTATATATATATATAATATATATACATACATACAATATATACACTATATGCAATAAATTAAATGCATAATAGCTGTAATATCACTCATCATTTACAATGACAGGGACTAAACACTAAGGCTCTTTTTATTAACTCTCTTTTTTTTTATTAATTGCAATATATATTTTTTATTTATTTGTAATCATTATTTTTACTGTACCTTTTACAGTATTTTTTTTTCTACACCTCGCCAACCTACCCTGTCATAATTACTGTAAAGCAGCCAGTCAATCTACCATCATGAGTTCAGAAGATAGGAGGAAACCAGAGAACCCAGAGGAAACCCAAGTAGACACAGGAAGAACATGCACGACCTTAATGTAGACAGTAACCTAAGTTCAGGACCAAGCTACTAAAAAAAAACAACTGCATGAATCATTACTAAGAGATTGTTTGTGGGGTATAAAACATTATGGTTTAGAAAATAAACCTTCCATTGCTATAAAATTCTATATGAATTGACTTTAAACTTGCAACTGAAAAATTTGCATGAATACTTTTTACATTTTACATATTATATAAAGTTACACAGTAAAAATATATATAATGCAAGACAGACAAATCACCATTTTCGCCTGTGGTGACCGTCCTTAATGTGAATAATTAGAGAAAATGTGCTAAGTGTATCTTCCATTTAAAATGGTGTTAAACAGAACAGAATACATTTAAATTACAAAAAAGTTCAGAGGTCAAACGGTCATGGAGGTGAGGCAGATCGCACCAAACTGTAAATTTGCTCTTTTCTCAGCCGTATCGTAACTCAAGTATCACCTAATCTGAAAAAGAGAGGTGCGGAAGCTCTCGTTATGTCCTAACCTCCTACAGACAAGCACTCACCCCTGAGTTCACCAACACTGCTGTACTGCTCTACCTTACCTTAAAGGAGTGAGCCTAAGAAGTCCTCATTATGTCTCATGAAGCATTACGTCTTCTAATAAGGCGATACGATGCATAAAAGTAGGACTGGTTGTTTCAACTGTTTGTTAATAGTTGATTTGGAAGCAAGTCGTCTGTGAATTAATGAGATGCAAGCATGGGAATATTTAATAAAAGAAAGTTCAAATTATAAGGCTATCGGGCTGAAACTATTGGTGACAGATTTCACAGATATCATTCTCATCAAACAAATAACAAATAACTAAAAAATAAGAACTAAAATAACTAACCAAATAAAAACTATTAGGCCACGGATTTTGGTGACAGCTTGTTTTTAAGGATCTCATGGCCACTAACAAAATCTCCACAATTGAATAAACACATTGGACCAAAAGTCAAATAATAGAGGAAGAAAGATGGAATGAGACAGAAAGCAGACAAAGCGGTTCGGTGTAGATGTTGTCACTAGGCATTAATCAAGCAGCCTAGCATTTTAAATGATGGTGAGTTACAAGGACAAACAAATAAAAACGCAGAAAATAAAACCAAGACTGAAACTTCTGTCATTCAGGAAATATATCCAAGTCCATAAAGTGTTCCCTCAGGTCCTTATTGTGTCTGAGTGTGTCTGCGGAGGTGTGTACTCACTCTATCTCTGCTCTGTCAGAGTGTACGAACAGTCAGTTTGGGCCATGAGTAAAGTGCATGCGTGTGTGTGTGTGTGTGTGTGTGTGTGTGTGTGTGTGTGTGTGTGTGTGTGTGTGTGTGTGTGTGTGTGTGTGTGTGTGTATGTGTGTGACTGACACCCCAAGGGAACAAATACAGTTATACAAAACAAGAGCGGGAAAAGGCCCTCGTGTGATATTTGTTGGTTTTGACAAGCGCCCTGCCAAGGTGAAATTGTGTCTGATGCGCATCTGAGGCGCTCGCCTTCTTCCCGGATCCTCGTACACGGAGTTAGTGTTGTTTTCTAGCTCATCTCTTTTCAAATCTGGCGCAAGCCTGGCGAGAAAGGTGGCTCCTTGCGCCTCCATGTTTCTTGAAATTGGACTGCCTCTCCCCATTATTGTAAACATCATCCCAGTCGACATGGCTACCGCTGCCTTGGATACATCTGCTAAAACGCATCCATTAAGGCCAAACTGTTTTTGATTTACATGTTGAGACTTCTTAAAACTGTCACATCCAGTGGCACAACCCCAACAGCTCCCCTGTGTCGCACAAGACCCTCAACCCCCACCACCCCTGTCACCCTTTCTCCATCCCCCTACATTTAATCTTTTTCTCTCTCTGTTTCTCACTTTCCCTAAAGAAGATTTCTCTTTTGCTCAGTGTGGGTCAAGTTGCACCGTGCCACCTCTCATGGCTCAGTAAACAACACTCCTCCTCTCTCTATTGCTCTAGAACTTCCCTCATTATGGCATAACTATAACTTAATGACCTTACAGTCAACGCAGCCCCACGTCACGTCACACCAGCAATTACTCTGATCTGCGCCACAAACTTGGCATGTCACGCTGCCTTTTTCTTCTTAATGTCATAATGCGATTTATAATGATTAAAAAAACATATATGTGACAGATGTATTGGATCATATAAAAGGACTACAAAAAGCTCATTAAAAGCCTGTGGAAGCTGTTGAGACCTTTATAGGCTTAGAGTTGTTTCGTAATTAAACCCGTATCAAGTAGTCCTTAAAGAACAGACAATTAAAACAGAAATGCTGAACAAACACACAAAGTTTTAATGTGGTACATGAAGACCAACGTTCCTTTATGCCATTTGGCAGACACCTTTATCCAGAGAAACTTAAATTTTTTAATCTCATTTTCATACAGCTGAACAATTAAGGGTTAATGTACTTGCTCAGGGGCCCAGCAGTGGCAGCTTGGTGGACCGGGGACTCGAACTGACAACCTTCCTATTGGTAGTCTGTTTGACTATTGGAGCTGAGAGAAAAAGCATAGACCAACACTATACTCTTAACAATGCTAAACAATACAACAAATTGCAAAGAACACAACTCTAGAACAAACTGAATTAAGCAGATAGTACAGATAGTCAGAATCCTACCTTACCGCAAGAGAATAAATTCAAGATATTCAATATTGTATAAAGACGATTATTCCGGATGCCTATATACCTGTAATAGTGCTCCATATATTAATAATTAAACTCCTTTAATCACTGAACTCAGCCCATCCATTGTGGTGGCCTGTGTCCCAAGTATCAATTAGCCCATCTTTTCCATGAAATTATGTCTAACCTAGTAGACATTCTATGTATTACCAGAGAGCCTTTTTTTAACGCTGCAAGGCACCGCTTCATCTTCACTTGCAAAGATTTTATGAATCTGAGCGATTTCATAAAAGTCCCATTATATCTGAATTTACTGATGTTATGGCTTATGCTACAAATATCTCAGCAAGGTGTGAATGTCGCCAGTGGCCATGCTTGTAAAGAATGAAGCAGTAATATGTATTGTGTGAAGTGGGGAGTGTATGTTCCGAATGACAATATCACTTTCTTTATATCCTCCTTGTTGCAGTTAGACTATATAAAAATGCCCATGAATGTATTATAGGTAATGGATTAGCTCTGTGTTTTTATGGACATTTGGATTCCCGCATATGCTAGTGAGTGAATTACTTAGTTTTCACCCAAACGCTTGGGGCTGATCGTCATAACGTCGCGTTATGATTCATTTATGAAAAGGGTTATAAAGGTGTTCAACAAGCACTAAGCAGAAATAGAAACAAGGGGAAAAAATGGAAAAAGTCAAGTGCAGTGAAAAAAATGATAAGTATAAGGATTAGTCATGACTTAATTCTTATTTGTATTTGCCCTTTATCACATACTTCATTCTTCTTTTGTCCGTGTCTACTTTCAGCACTGGACCCCGGCGACTCGTCCTTTATTGGGTTATAAAGGTTTGCTTGATATGAGCGGTTAAAAGGTGTCGACTGAGATTTGGACCCTCGCATATCAGCACAAGCTCAAACAGTGCAGTAATACGGAGCTGAGCACCTTGACCTTAGCATTAACGGTACTGTTTAATGCATAGTAATAAAACTCATTTGAATGCATGACAAACGAATCCAAAGCCGCCTCCACGTGGCTTCTTCAATCAAGACAATCTTAAATATTTTCCGCTATAAAACGAGAGCCAGTTGATTGAATTATACAGGTAATTGCACTTCTCATCATGTTCCTCCATCCTGTGCATTTGATCTATTAAAATGGGTATATAGTACATAGTATGTTTAAGTATGGGCTCCTTGAACAGGGTGTCAAGGACATTACACTTATTCCAACTTGTCATTATTAAAAGAAGGACAGCACAATTACCACCGAATAGTAAATTAATAAATTGTTTGAAATCATTGAACGTCTTAGTGAAGGATTTTTCATAACGTGGCACGTCATTGGGATTTGCAATATGGTCGTTACTTCGGTTTAACAAAGATTAGTTTTGACAACAGAACTCTTTGAAATCTTTGAATATGCTCTGTTTGCTTTGGAGCTTGACCATAACTTAGATATCTTGTGCATCAAACCAATGAATACAGCACAGGTTTCAAGGACAATTGAACTCTATTGGTCTAAAAAATTAGGTTTGGTCTGCAATGGATGACAAACTACGGCGCCACAGCACCTAATGACCCTTGTGATGTTGCAGTGAGCGGGTCAATGACTAATAAGCAAATATCACACGTCGTCCGCCGTTGCTATCGTCTGTCACAATTAAGCTTTTTTTTTTGCTTTTCTTTTTCCTTGCTGTTCACTAAAAAGCTCGGCTGAAGATAACAGGATTCAGCCAGACTGTTTCTACACATGACCTTTTGGGTTCTGATCCTGAGTATTAGTTTTTACGTTCCCAGTTAACATGCAGCTCAATTCCAATTCAGTTCTAATCTGAATGCATTTTATGAAATTATAAATAAAGCATTGGTTTAAAAAAAACAAACAAACAAACTAAGAAAGAGATTTAAATATGAGAAAAGCCAACAAATTAATTTGCTTCAAGTTAATTAGAAATAATAATAATAATAATAATAATAATAATAATAATAATAATAATAATAATAATAATAATAATAATAAAAAATAAGGAATCACCTATGGATTTTTATGCGTGCTCATACAGTATGAACAATTATAGTATTTCAAATGATCTATTGTTCTCCTTCTTTGGCTAAATAAGTGTATATGATACCATTCATCAGCTGCGGATGAGAGGCTGACAGGCCTTCCCTCTTCCATTCATCATGATTATGGAGTGATCAGTCTCATTTTGTGTCTGGGGCCATGTTGCAGCGATTTCATCCGCTTCTTAGCTTTCTTGCTGTGACTGACGTAAAACTACATGCTTTTCTGTGCGCATTAGAGCTTTGTTATTAGAACATGAATAATTGTACAAGACTGGTGCGGGAATCATACTGGGACACAATTGGACACCATTTGTGGGGAAATAACATTAATAACAACTCATCACCATAAAATGATGAAAGTTTTACAGTATAGCGCTTACTTTTTATAGTCATTAGCTTGTTTGACTGATCATTTGATTGATTTAAATGCGTTTAACCTAAACCTTAATAACGCAAAAACAAGTAGGCCTTTTAAATAATGTAAGTATTCGGTGGAAAGTTCATGAACAGAAAGCTCTATGGCTCTAATAAATAGCAGAATATTTATTGTAAGAAATTGAAATAATAAGCATGATATTTAAATATATGGATTATGTATATGAAAAAATCTCATCTGCATCAGAAATTACACCGTAATTATGAAAATAATTTAAATAGGTTTAAAGAAAAGAAAAAAAGTTCGTTAATTGATATAATTATCGAACTTTTTTCTTTTCTTTAAACCTATTTAAATAATTATGTTTTCGCTTTTAAGAACGAATCAACATTGATCCCTTATCTTATAAGGGCAAAAAAAAAAAAATAATCAGAAAATAATATGCTTCCTTCTTCCTTTACCAAATGTTCCTTGTTTGTTTTTCTAATGTTTTTACTACCAGCATTTTGGTTTTCACTGTTCATGTGAAAATAAGAATTATGAAGTTTTACAAGATTTACTATAACTGTAATTTATTAGAGAATGAACTATGGCGAGAGAAAGAGAAAGATTCTTCATGTTTATATACACACACACACACACACACACACACACACACACACACACACACGCACACATTTGTGGGTTACACAGTGTATTAAGCACTAGCAAAGACTGTTTACATGTTTCAGAGACTCTCTCTCTTGAATTGCATCATGTTTATGTAAAACTGCGTTAATAGCCAGTGCGCGCACACACACACACACACACACACACACACACACACACACACACACACACACACACACACACACGTTTCAAAATGACAAAATGATGAAAACCATGCACAATGTTTAACTGTGCCTTTTTCATATCATTAAAGCCTAGAATCAAACAGACCTGAACAATATGAATTATCTTCACATTATCATACTGCACTGTGACAACACATAATTTTAACAGCAGGTCATGATCGAGGTGGGAATCAAGTGATGGAGGTGATGGCGTTTTTGCCATTTGTGCAGTTTGAATGCTGGCCGGCTAGTGTAGAGTTAAAAATAAAATAAAATAAAAAAGTTTAAGTATGGGGAAGAAGCGTCCAAAATTTAAACAGTCCTACAGAATACAGTATTCTAAATAAGGCACATTAACACCTTGATTTAATATTCAATTTTAAGATTAAACTAATTTTTAGTTTTTAAAAATACTCATATACTTATAGAGGGTACAGGTAGTAGTTATGAGCTGCAGGCCTGAATCTAGGCAGTATGTGGAGCAGAAACAACACACACACATACACACACTGCGCCCTGCTCCAGAGCCAATTCATCGCCCAGCAATCGGAGACACATGCGAAGATAGAAGTCATCTCTCACTCTCTCCAGTGTGACTTCCATCTGCAATGCAGAATTAACCTCACTTTAATCCAAGCACACTGGGGCAACAATGAGGAGCTGAAGGAGGAAGAAGAAGAAGAAGAAAAAGAGAGAGAGAGAGAGAGAGAGAGAGAGAGAGAGAGAGAGAGAGAGAGAGAGAGAGAGACACAGAGACACAGAGAGATAGAGAGCGATAAAGGACCAGTGACAACGCCAGGGTTCAAGTCTTGTGTGTCGCTCAATTATATTTCCTTGTTTCTCCTGTCCTTGGATGGAAGCCCCTCTGCTCCAGTGCATTATTCTCACCCCATAACAAATGACACTGCAATCGCACAGAGCCAAAGAAACCATGTGAGTAAGCATGTATACGAGAGCAAGAAAGAAAGAGAGCGAGAGAGTGATCTTTTCCGTCTGTTTGGCAAAAATGATTCTCTTTTTGATGAAAAGGCTGTTTGTCTGAGGCGCAGGGTGGAGGGGAGGATGTGGAACTGTCTGATGCTGATTGCCAAGTGCAGGCCAAGCCCATTATATCACTGAATCTTTGTTAAGCAGGCCTTGAGAATGCCTGACAGTATAATTAATCTTGCCATATGAACAAAGAGAGCCTACTCAATGGTATCGAGGATGCTTATTAAAACACTAAACACCCTCTGCGCCCTGTTTGAGGAGGGGGGAAATCCTTTTGAAATTGTGCAAGAAGAAAGTCATTATCTTTTTGTTTTGGAGTTTGAGGTGGAGGCTTTATTTGAGGATTTGAAGGTGAAATTGATATGAATGTATCGTGCGCGTGTGTAGACGTTCGTTTGTTTTTTGAAGGGGATATTGGGGGGTCGGGAATGTAGTGATTTTGTAACATGAAAGATGAAAAATGATACCTGTAAAGAAGAGATATCATTTTGAAAATGATGCTGCTCTCTCGTGGAGCCGAGGAAATATTGCTTTAATTAGATACTCACGATGATCAGACAGTGTATCATGAGGCCTTTAAGGGGTTTATCTGTGCTCTCTTATTTATCGGATATTATGATATTACGTACGCATTAATTGCGCTGCATGCAATAATTTATTATTTGCTATAAGTGTGTATGTTACTGGCTAATGTTATCTTAAGCAGAGATATAAGCGTCTCCGATAATGTCTTAACGTTATGTAAGGCTATGTGTGCCCCTGTGTGCATGTAGCTTCATTTAATTGATTCAATTAATAATGTTCTACTTTATATATATATATATATATATACACACACACACACACACACATGTATGTATATATATCAAGAAAATGATTCACCAAAATCTAACTTGATGAAAAATGAATCTGATAACAACGGCTTTTAATTTCCCTTAGATAAAACCACACTAGAACATACAAACACTAACCTGACCTCTAACCACTAAAATTCTTATACAAATTAAAATGTGATCATAATAATTAGGGAAAACTCATCATTAGTAGAGCAATAGCAGTTGTATTATCCAGGTGAAAAGGCCTCTCACAAAAGAACAGTTGCGTTTACTCTTTCAGTCCCACTTGAACCGGTGCAGGTTCACTGCTCTGCCTAACTCCTCTCCTCTGTGCCCTACTCCTCATACCACCCCTCTTCATGGATCAAGAGTCAGAGCATCTCTAGCCAGCAGCCCCGGCGTTGGCCTGATGCGGGTTGAGCGTGGCGAGAGTGCAGGGGTCATGCGGGGGGGTCGGGAAGGCGGAGACGGTTAATTTAGCACAAGTACTGGCTGGCAAGTCTCAGCACCGGATCAGCCTTACAACCGCAAAATCGCTCTAATATATTCCCAGAGCTACTTGTGAATATTAATAAAAAATATTAATTATTAATTTTGCCCCAGGCATGGCAAGATATACTAGTTTTAATTAGTGTACTGTACTCTCCTACAATTAAAAAATAATGGATGTCCATACGCATTGGCGGCTCCTGTGATCGCCTTTCTTGTTGGTGTCAACAGAGGATTTAGCGATCCTTTAATATTGTGCTGCTATTTTTTTATTTTCTTAAGGTAATTTACTGGAGCTAATATACTGTGAAAACTGAATAACCTTGATATTAAGAGACTGCACCTGTCTAACTGGGGTTAAATGTGTGAAATCACTCAGAGGGGACAAAAATGGCTGGTCAAAATCTTTGGAAAAACACAAACACATGCAAATATGTGGATGTAATCCCTCTCTCTCTCTCTCTCTCTCTCTCTCTCTCTCTCTCTCTCTCTCTCTCTCTCTCTCTCTTACTCTTTCTCTCACTCTCTGCATGGGAAGGTGGCAGATGGATGTGTGAGAAGCAGGAAATCTGCTTCTGTTCGTGTCAGTTCTGCTCCACAGAGCAGTGATAACTGAATAATAATCCCGATGCTCTCTCTCTCTCTCTCTCTCTCTCTCTCTCTCTCTCTCTCTCTCTCTCTCTCTCTCTCTCTCTCTCTCTCTCTCTCATATACACACAGACACACACATAGCACTTCCTCTCTGCTCTCATTTCACCTATCAACTGGAACACTCCACTCACTTGCTTCTTATCTATTATCTCATCTCTTTTCACTGGCATTCGCTTCACATTAGGTTTTGTCCTGCAACTCTCAGCGCATTAAGCTATAAGCTAACCTGAACCAACTTGTCATATTTAGCAGTGGATCCTTGTAGTATAGATAGATAGATAGATAGATAGATAGATAGATAGATAGATAGATAGATAGATAGATAGATAGATAGATAGATAGATAGATAGATAGATAGATCATCATGATGAAATTCACTATATTAAAATTCATCACATATAAATTAATGCTGACAAGACCATGTCAAAATAGTGACAATACAACAGGGGAAGGAAAAAATAACAACAGGACAAAAGCTAATGGACTTAGCATACGATTTGAAGATTGCATGCACTCTTTTTTTTTTTTTTTCTTTTTTTTTTTTTTTGTGAAATTGACCAACATGACATTCTTAAGTGTATAAATGGACAGCTTTATGATGATAAGATCAGTGGATAATAAGATATTTATGTGACACGCTCCCTGACGGATCTACATCCTCTTACCGGCTTTGCGCCTGGCTGGACAGAGTGAGGATCAAATGCAAATTCACCAAATGGGCTCGTTAAATGAAGAGGAAATTTAATAAGTTAATATTTCAGCTCTCTGAGTCAGGAGTCCAGAGAGTCAGGAAATCAAATCTTTTTTTAGGGGGTGATATCTTCTTCTGCTTCTTGGTCCTTGTAATAACAGAATGCTCATGCTTATTTTGCTTATGTTTATTTATCTGTCTGAATTATAGAGTGAAGTTTTCAAGGTGTTTGGACCTAGGTGTTGTTGTTACCAGTGCGTTATGTGTTTCTCCAAGCGCTGACATGATCACTGTGAAACTTAGCGCTGTATGACAAATGCTTGTATGACATGTAGTGTGTTTACACCACTCACGCGTTTGTTGTCATGGCGAGCGTAACCCGTGGTAATTAGTCTAATGGTGCTAATGAGGGCGCTGACAAGAAAAGCCAGCGCTAGAGCGGTAGCTGATTGACAGAATTTCACATTCGCTCGCACATGCAAACATCACACAAACTCACAAACACACACAAACACACACACCATGAAACATAACATCCGACCACTCTAGGCTCGCTGACCACCATTAGAATATATGCCTGTAAACTAAAATGTGTCTTTATTTAAGCTGGATGACATAAAGGTACTTCGATTACAGATTCTTCATTCATTTAGAGCATCATTATACATCATTACACTTATGTAATATATAACATTTACATAATGCATTACAGATGGTCCAATCCAGATGAATTCACTGAAGCACAACAACAGATTTATAACCAAGTGGTACTTATGACAAAGACATTTTAACTGATACACTGACACTAACTTACAGAAAGAAGAGCAACTGGATAGATTACTGAGTGTTTAAAAGAAAACTGAGTTATAACCTAGTGAATGTGATTATTACAGCCAATTATGCAAATAAAATCATACAGGTGTTCACGTCTGCTCCTGAACAACACATGATAGTCACAGCTTTAAGGAACCACAGGATCAAATTTGGTCATTTTCTTTGGTTGGGGCTGTTGGGGCATACTCTCTCTCTCTCTCTCTCTCTCTCTCTCTCTCTCTCTCTCTCTCTCTCTCTCTCTCTCTCTCTCTCTCTCTCTCTATCTATCTCTCTCTCTCTCGCTCGCTCTCCCTCTCCCTCTCCGTCTCGTGTCAATCAGTGCTACACCAGACAATTGTGAGCATCTGTGAGCTCATGTATGTGGAAGAGGACAGATAGCACTTTGGTCCGAGTGTGATGCTGCCATGTGACACGGCATGAGCAGCCGTTTGTAAAAATGAGGTTGTCGGGATACAGATGTCTCTGTGGAAGCATGCGTTAGTCTTCAAACTCCTGGTTTGTGTTGGAACTGAAAGGTGTGAGGAGAAAATGTATATATATATATATATATATATATATATATATATATATATATATATATATATATATATATATATATATACCATGACACTGCACAAGTGAATTTAAGTCAACGCCTGTCACGATGTGCAATTCATGGGCAAAATAATAAACAACACAATGATGCAGCGATGCAGCCTGATATGAAGTGGACTTAATGTTACCAGTTAAATATATTTTAGTATCACTTACTGTATTATTTTATTGTCTTACATTAATTAATCTATCACGTTGCAGCCCCCTCTGGTCCAGCGACAGGATCCTGCACTCCCATTGCTGTGTCCCGGGTTGGATTCCCAGGCAGGGAGTTAAGCCTGAAGAGTTAACTCTGAGTGCTGGTCCCTAGCCTGGACAAAATAGAAGGGATGCATTAGGAAGAGAATCCAGCATAAAACCTGTGCCAAATCTACTACACGGTCCAGGTGATCTGCTGTGGCGTCCCTGAACAGAGAGCAGCCAAAAGAAAATAAAAATAACAATCTATTACATGCCACACATCGAACATCCACAAAATCTAGGAAAAGAGTTGCTGCATAGTTAATTTAGGTTTTTTTTTTTCCACTCATCTCTGATATTTTTCTTTCAGTCGAGGTAAAAATAAATAAATAAATAACCTGCAGCTTGTCATAACACAAAGCCCTCTGTCTTGAAGACTTTCTAATGACATCAAACTTAAAGTCCAGCTCTGATACTGGAGACTCCTTATAAAAATGATGAATACGTATCCTCACAGAAAATTTCACAAGATTATCAGCAATTCAAAAATGTTTGACTTACTATACCTGTGAGGACCTTTAATCTACTTAATTAATAACTGGGTATAATTACTTAATAGACATCATTATTAACACAGCTAATTAATGCTATCTCTAAACCCAAATCTAACCCCAACTTTAACCTCGGGAAATTAAAGGAAGCAAATGTAAACAAAACAGCAAACAAAGAGAGAAACAACAACAAAAACAACAACAGCAAAAGCAGCAACAACAACAACAACAACAAAATGTCCCCACAAGGTCAAACCTGTCAGATATTCCTACCCTGTTGGGAAATCTGGTCCCCACCAATATATAAAAACATGGCCACACACACACACACACACACACACACACACACACACACACACACACACACACACACACACACACACACACACACACACACTTTTGCTCAATCTCAGAGGAGCTCACGTGCACTCTGTTTTTATTATCCTGGGTGGCAAAGTTGATAGATGGGATACCTGCTCAATTACAAGGGCACAGCATTGCCTTTTTTAGCTGATAGGATGGAAAACACACTCCTCTCTCTCTCTCTCTCTCTGTCCCTCTCTCTCTCTCTCTCTCTCTCTCTCTCTCTCTCTCTCTCTCTCTCTCTCTCTCTCTCTCAAAAAATCAGAGAACTATGAAGACTTTTTCCTTCTAGAACTGGAGTGCAGTTCACTCCCATCACCATATGGTGCTCAAAGCCACTTACACATCGTGACACAAGCTGAATTATGTGATATTCATAATGGTAGTGGTTCAGCCACATGAAAATAAAGGTCTCCATTGTATATACGAGGGACGTAAAAGATAATGGGCTTGTCCTCCAGACCTTTGAATCCATTCGCACTTGAGCTGGCCAGTCTTTTTTTGTTGTTGTTGTTGTTGTTCTTGTGAGGGGAATGTGGAAAAAAGTCAACATTTTGAGCTCTTCTCCTTTCCTATTCCATCTAATTGACTTTCATTATGTGTACTAACATATAAAGGCACAGTGGTGGGAAAAATAAATATCACTGTTTGTGTGTTGACTCAGGCAGAGGGCATCATATTAAAAGCTTTCTTCCCTGTTGAGGTGGCCAAAGCCAGGGCATTCATCTTTATTCTGCTGAGATTTGTGAAAGGCGAGATTGAGAGGGGGCCAATGATGCAGGGTGTTCTGAGGCGGACATCTTGAAGCGTGATGTTGAGCTATGTTCCTGCTTGGGCAGAGGAGGCATCGACATATAAAATGGTTGTAAATTTGCATTAGGCTCAATCCATCATAGGCGCAGGAGAGAGAGAGAGCGGCAGGACAATGTGGAAGCTGCTCTGTTCCACGCTCTGGAGCAGGCAGCCTCTGACAGATTCCTATTTAAGTGACTGTGAATGCAACAATTCCACAAATAATTTGTCAAGTGGTGCAGCTGAACTAGCTCTGAACCCTCTGCCTCTCACTCTCTCCCTCAAATACAAACCCCCTCACTGGACCTGATTCCTCTCTCTCTCTCTCTCTCTCTCTCTCTCTCTCTCTCTCTCTCTCTCTCTCTCTCTCTCTCTCTCTCTCTCTCTCTCTTATTCCTTTTGTTTTTCTCACTCTCTCTCTAGTGAAGAGGAAAATATCTGGGCCATTCAGTGCTGTTGGAAATCTACACTCTATTGTACTAAGTGTGGTTTTCATTACAGGAAGGTTACAGTGTCATGTGACTTTAGACTGAATAAAATAACACTCATACTTAATAAAGCCATCCTTTTACAGCAGTGGACAGCAAGATTCGGGCCTCAACGTTGCTGAAAAAGCAGAAAATCATCGAAAAGAGCTCATCAGGCTCCCAGCATGAGGGATGTGATCACCATTATAACAATCATGCTGAAATTAAGAGAGCAAATGAGCTCTTCAGGCTGATGGGCAGCTTACAGCATGACAGCACCTGATTGGGTTTTTGAATTTATTGGCTAATTTTGCTGGGTCACTTACATCTGGTATATATTAATATATGTTAATATTGTAAAGGGTCTCATTGTTTACTCATGTATAAAAGGGAGACCTGTGTACACACGGAAGGCCTTTGTGTGGATTAACAGCACTGGCTTGACTTGCCAGCTACAGTAGCTCCCGAACGGTTTGTCTGTTTTTGCCGGGATTTGTTTATTCTGATAATTAACGGAAAATTGTGGGGAATAGCAAGAAAGAATTGATTTGCCGTTTTAACTTCTGTCAGAATGCTTCAATGATTTTTTAACCTATAGAGAGTAAAACAGCTAAAGAAGGATTGGCTTTCCAACACTCTGAACTGTCAAGAATGGGTCTCCAAGTTCTCACAAATTTCTCCTTGGGGAAATCAGAATAGCTGTGCCTTCTGATACATAGATTAGCACGAAACCATACAGTATGATGTTATCTCAAATTGAAGGAAATGCCAACATATCAGATTTCACTTCTATGTCATTAGTAATCAGTAGTTTGTGTACACTCCTGAAAATAATTGATCAACATTTTAGACATGATGTACTAATATTAAATATGATGAAGATCAAATATTCAAATCTGAGGAATAGTCCATTATGGTGTATAAATAGGAAAATAATCGCTGATAGTTCAGTGTGATGTGTTACCTTACTGACCATAAGCTGATTATTTTCCAATTATAGCACTGAATTATATTTCTTTTATACTGCAGCACTTTGTTTAATAATTTAAATTTCCTATTCATTCAAGAATAGCATTTACCATTTTTTCTGTGGAAATAGTTAGGTGTGACTATCCCTTGTGTTAAAACAGCTATACAATCCCTTCCTCAATAGCATTTCTTTCTTCCTCTATCTTGAAGGTAAAAAGACAAAAAGTCATCATCAATGATTACACACATTTCTAAAAAAAAATAAATAATGTAGAATATTACATTAACAGCATTTGGCAGACACCCTTATCCACTTATATTATTTCATTTTTTTATACATCTGAGCGTTAAGGGCCTTGCTCAGGGGCCCAACAGTGGCAGCTTGGTGGACCTGGGATCAAACTCAGAACCTTCCGATTGGTAGCCCAACACCTTAACCACTAGGCTACCATGTGCCCTTATCAACCCTATGAATATCAGCCCTACAGGTGCCTGTGTAGGTTGTTACTACAGAAAGAATGTATAAGAACAAGCACATACTATATCCATGTACTTGTTCTTACACATTCTTTAATGATATAAATTAATCAACACCTTCTGAGTAATCAAAATCCAGAATTCCATAGCTGTGGTCTAAGGTTGTTATCAGACATGTGCAGATTCAATTAAACTACACGCAGGTGTGTAAAAGCCATTGTGAAATCAGAAAAACCTGCTGTTTTTGGCTCAATCCAACTGGGTTGTGTAAGCTAGAAGGTCTGTGTGTTTGAAAGGATGAAAGGTCTGATATTGTATTATTCACACAATAATGACCTTAAAGCACTCCATCAGCAGTGTTATTTATCAAAAACAGGCTGCGAGTGGGTTGAAGGATGTCCCTTATCTTTTCCTGTCAGTGGGGACATTAGTCATGGGAAAGTTTGGCTCAGGTCTGGGCAAAGGGGGTCCTCGCTGTCATTTGAAATTGCTAATCAATCATCAGATCAGGCACGTCTGTCGTCCAGATTACAGAAAGGGGTTCTGCTAACGCATAGGGCCATTTGCAAAGGGTCCTGCCCATGCAGATGAGGCCAGTGCAGCAGTTTAACATTGTTGATCACACACTGAGGGATAGAGAGGCTTGGAGGCTGCTGGGGTGGGGTGGGGGTTAGAGAAAGAGCCTTAAGCAATGACTTCAGAGAGGGCAAACCAAAAAGGAAAAATGTTCATTCATCATTATTGTCATGGGCTTTCGCAAATGATAACAATTTGTCTTCATCCTATTTTTAGACAATGAGGCACAATAGCCATTTTACCAGATGGGGTAGCAGCCCACCACCGCCTATTATGTTACCTTTTTTCTTTGATGCTCTTTATAGGGATTAATTTCATTCTAGTCATTTAATATCATTACCATCATTGCCACTTTTGTTATAACTTTTCATAGCTGGTGTTGATGTTAGGGAAGTACATTTTACATGATCCGTATGATAGAACTTTACAGAGTTGTCCGAATGTTGGAGAATGATATCTTATAGTATTTTCATTTCTCATTGTCAAAGTATTGGTATGGAGTCTTTTGGAACTGCGTGTTCAGCTAACAGAAAAAAGAAAAAAAAAGCTTGTTGTGCTGTTAATTACCAAACTGTAAAGCTGGACAGAGAGACTGCCACTTGATGTCCTGCTCTCCCTGATGGGACACCCGGGGTCAGAGTTGGGACAA
Source organism: Tachysurus fulvidraco (assembly GCF_022655615.1). NCBI lineage: Eukaryota > Metazoa > Chordata > Actinopteri > Siluriformes > Bagridae > Tachysurus > Tachysurus fulvidraco. The sequence goes on from NC_062518.1 coordinate 7,980,547, forward strand.
AGAGGGATGAAGATGAATTGTAGTGAGACGAGGTTGTATAATTGACATCTAACATATAACATACAGCTGACCCTCTGATGCTGAGGTTAGCAGAGGTTACTAAATTATAGTACCACATCAGTTCAGGATATTGAAGTAATATATAGAATAAATAACACAGCATGCGACTTTGGATGAAACTGTAAAAATAATCAGAAGTTGCATGCATTGCATTGTATGAAGCATGTATATTTAACTTGTATACATTAGTATCGCGGTGAGACAAAGGCGAGTGAGGATCCAAATGCAGTTTAACGTTTAATACTCCAAAACACAAGAACCAGATAAACAGGAAGGCAGGCAACACAAGGCAGAACACAGAGCTAACAGGAAACGGGAATATCGACATAAACATACAACAACGACTAACACCAGGGAAGTGAACAAACAGAGTAGATATAGCAAACAGGAACCAATCACAAAGCGGAGACAATCAGTGACTAATACAACACACCTGGGGGAAAGATTGAGTTCAATTAGTATCCATAGTAACAAATGAGTGGGCGGAGCAAACAATTAACAGCAGGGCAAAACAGACAGACTCATTACAATTAGGTTCATAAGAACAATTTAAACACACCCACTTAAAGCTTTTTTAATGACTTCCTATAATGTACGATTACATCTCATATACTTTCATAAACATTGGAATTAAGCAAATTTTGCACAGCTCTATGTTGCAACTCATTAAACTTACTGTTATAGTGTATTACAGATTGTCAACATACTTTAATGTTTTACGCACATGTGCATATTCGTTGCATATTTGTGTTTTATGAAGTGTTAAGCATTCACCTACACCTACTAACAGGTATAAACAATTATACAGACTTATTGTAAAGATTTTCAATGCATATTTGTAGATAGTTTAAAAACTAGAAGCTCTTGACCTCTGTGTTAGACTGCTACAGTACATTCAAAAACTTATAACCCCATATTTCTGATATTCCATATTTTAGACTAGGCAAAAACAATGAAATACACCAAAGTAATCTCCTGGCTCTCCCTACATTGCATCTAGGTATAAATAAGTGTGTAAATAGTGACCTACAATGAACTGGCATTCCATTATAAAGAATGTGAGTACACTATCTACTCTCTTCTGCATACATGAGTTTATAGACGCTTACAATCGTGAAGTGTTGTTCTGATTGATGGAGAGAAAGAGCAGGCCGTCTCTAGTGCCTAAAGAACACAGTGAGTTGTTCACTTGACTCCCAGCCACAGATATTTGTCACGTTATTGGGGTTCCAACTCCTAACAATAGGGTGAATACTTTTCTGTTGTGCGTCTGGAGCCTATAGATATTATTTAAGTACATTTCATATCAGTTTTCATATCAGACTAATAGTTTCTGCTGTTCAACAAACAGAATGCTCATGAGCAGCTATTCAGAGAAGCATGATTCTGAAACATCTTGGAAAGCAGTACATGCTGTGTTTCAGTCATGAGTGATAAATCACTAGAGAGCACATCATTCCTTGCTCCCCAAATAAGGAGAAGCGAAATGTGTCAACAAAGAATTCCGCACGTCTTCCCTCACTCCGTGCTCCCCACAAGTTAAACACTCAGCACTGCGATGTTTGGTAAGCAAATGAGCATTTCTGTAATGTTTACATCAGTGTCAATACAGAAGAGCCCTATCTTAGGAGCGGAGAGGTACTGAAGCACTGCTCCGCTGTGTCCTGTGGGACTCGCTCTGTTTACATCCTACTCTTAAATCCCTTACTGTGCTCTGAGCAAAATCTTCCCGTCTTTGAAAAGCCGCAAAGAGCCGCTGCCTCCAAACACTGCTTAAAAACAGATTACTGCATAATTGCCTGAACAAGCCCTCCTCTAATCGCCTTTCCTGTTCAAATCCACCATGTCGCCACCTCGAACCGTACAGGGTGCACTGCCATTAGACGTGCCGAGAGTCAGCGGTTCAGACTCGCATTTTAAACATTTGACTGCCCATCTATCAGTCTATCCTTCAGGAAAATAGGCCTTTTTAATTGGCATCAGAAAGTACGCAGTCATTCATGTAAGTTAATTCTATAATGGAGTAGAGAGAGGCGAACAATGTGCGTTAGGGGAGAGACAGAGCTCTTTTCTCCCAGAGGTCACTCATTGTGGGAACCAGATGCAATTAAACAAATGTGGGCATGGAGATGAGGTGCCAGTGAAAAGCAAGAAAAGTGCACTTTAGCCCTCGCACGAAGAGAAAATGGTGCACTGACCTCTTTTCCATTTTTTTCTGTTTGTTTTTGCAAGGAGCATTAATCTGTCAGTCAAAATCCATTTTTTTTTTTTTCCAGGTTGTAAAAGTGCCAAAAAAATAAGCAACTACACAAAACCAAAAACTGAATGCATTAAGATAAAACATATTCATCATCAGGCTAAAAGCCTATCAGAAACACCTCCACAGAAACACCACTTTCTACCTGGATTTTCCTAGATTTGCTGTATATTAATCACAGCAGAAGAACCAAAGCCAAGTACCGGCACCAAGCCACAAATCCACCCCATCTACTTGGTGGGTGTGACATATCTCCTAGATCCCTCCCCTTCAGTCCCACTACCCAGCATGCCTTGTTGTATTGGCGGCCTTCTGAGTGATAATTTATCATGCGGCTACTGTGTTCTTCTATTCCAGAGATGTGCAAGGAGCTCTTAAGACACCATTGATTTTCATTTGATTAAACGTCTGCTCGTTCACAGCAAATTAGTGCGAGTTTAATCAAATCAGAATCAATAACTACTTAATAAAACAACCCCTTCCTCCCTTCCCCCAATTCACGGTCAAAGTGAAACTCTCGATCGTTTAAAGAGAAAAATAGTCCAAATGTAACTGGAATATATTTACGGGGTGGGTAGAATGGAGGAAAAGTAGGAGATCATTTCACGGTATTATGGGAAGAGATAACGATGAATGCTCCAGAGAGTACTGAAGTCTATCTGTTTCTTTACAACTTGTCTGTTGGGGTCTGTGTTCGGCTGATCTAATTCACATGTGGACCACCCCTGGAAAAAAAGAAGCTAGAAGTTATGGTCATGTCTGACACCCCTTTCCCGTCTTCAAGCTCTACAACTATCAGTCATTTTTATTGACCATCTGCAAGAAAGTCCCATGAAAGTAAAGTATCATTTCTGACAGATCGAGCCAGGTTGACCAGCGAAAGTTTCCACTCCCTAGAAACACCAGGAATGAACTTCTTTGAAGATTGTTGTTCATCACTGTGAGAGAATTTTGACAGTTTTAAATCTTATATTTATGTATATACTTGTTTTATTCAAACTCCAATTCATGTCCAAGACAGGCGCATTATTAAGGGCATGTATTTGTCTAGAGATGAGTTTATGACAGATGCATGATTGGCAAGGTGTTATGATGCATCAGGCTTGACTGACCTGAATACATAGACAGCTGTTGACTGAGTTTCTTTTACATTGAGCCTAAGGGAGAAAGATCTCCATAGTGCCTGGGGGAAGACCTGAGGCTCTGAGATATTCACTAGACCTCAAGGACCCTCAAGGGTGTCTGGGAGAAGAGGCCTTTAGTAAAGGTTATATGAGGTACTATTTCTTGTGAAATTGAATAAAGGTAAAGGAAAAAACTGCAATGATGGCATATTGAATGTGTATGTGTCCAACAAATATTATATATATTTAACATGTAACATTTTATGTAAACTTTTTAACTGTGAAGGCAGACTTAGCTTTTCATTCATTCATTCATTCATTTTCTACTGCTTATCCGAACTTCTCAGGTCACAAGGAGCCTGTGCCACAGGTGTCATAGGGCATCAAGTCAGGATACACCCTGGACGGAGTGCCAACCCATCGCAGGGCACATACACACTCTCATTCACTCACACACACACTACAGACAATTTTCCAGGGATGCCAATCAACCTACCATGCATGTCTTTGGACCGGGGGAGGAAACCGGAGTACCCGGAGGAAACCCCTGAGGCACGGGGAGAACATCCAAACTCCACACACACATGGCGGAGGCGGGAATCGAACCCCCAACCCTGGAGGTGTGAGGCAAATGTGCTAACCACTAAGCCACCATGCCCCCCAGACTTATGTTAAGTGACATTATATTCAAGCAATTCTGATATTCTATACAGTAAGAGATATAAGGAGTTTGATCAATGAGCCAGTGGTGTGATGCAACAAAAATCTAGTGGAGGTACTTGAAGACTTGCCAATAATTACAGCATGTTACCAGAATTTTTAATTATTGATTAAAGAATTATCTGTTGTACTATGAAATGTCCAAAAAATATAGTTGCTCTTATCACTTACAGCTATGAACAGTCGTTCCCTCGCCAGCCTCTTTATTCCTCTGTCTTGAAGTTAATAAGATAAAAAAGCACAGCTTGACATGTTACTGAGAAACCAGACAGTGCAAAGCCTTCCATCCTTTTGCCACGATGGAAAACTTAAAGATACAGCTTTAACTCTGTGAGTAGAAACTCCTGCCGAAGATGCTGAATAAGGTAGAAATGTCTTTCTGTTTATTCTGTTCGGCATCCACTATTTTGAGCTGCATGTAATGAATTACAGAAATAAGAACATCATTAAAAGCTTACAGGCAGAACTTCTATTTATTTTTAATTAACTTCATTAACCAACACTTTCTGAACTATCAAAATGGAGCATTCAATCGTGTTGTGATATAATGTGCAGATTTGATGAAGCTACATATAGTAGGTGTTTAATCAAACCCAGAATAATGAAATAATCACAGCAGAAATTCTCTTTAATTTCTTGTGGCTTAAAATAGTGGTGATATTTATTGACATCACAATTGACACCTGATGTAGTATAAAATTTCTTTCTCTAGATTACACTAATATAATATGATGTTTCCTTTTATCACCCTGTCTTGCATGTTTTTTTTTTTTTTATATTGCCAGTGGTTTAATATCCTTTAAATAGGCATCACCCAATAAGGTACCAAATGGTCCTCTCTTCCTCCCTCGCTTTCGAGCTCACTCACATGTCAGTCAAACTGAGTAGTTGACACACCACTATAAATTGTTAATAGCAGTTTTAGGTACAGCGGAAGGGAGATGGAGAGCCATTGCTTATCTTTTTCCCCCTCTTTTCTACAAAAGCCAGCCTCAATTTGCATCAAGCCAGGTTAAAAGACCTTGGGACTAAAGAAATAAAGTGGCTGCTGTCAGCCCTGAAACCTCATCCAACATCTAAGTGCTAAACTAGTGTTGTTTAATATCATCTCACATTACATCATGTCACTGCGAGGTGACGGCCAAGCATCACAAGCTCCGACAAGTCTGATTCCCATAGAAGAATTTATTCCTATCTGGCATGATCAAAGTTGACAGAGCTTCATTCCTGCTCGAAATGGGAAATCCAATCTGATTCCATGTACATGCTGTGAGGACACACAACACAGGGAAAATGTGAAATGCTTGTTGGCAGATGGGAAGGCGACGAAAGGAATAAAATTTAGGAAAATTGAATGTGATAGGGTTGAAACAGAAGAGGACTGTAGTATCACCTACATCTAAATCCCACCCTTCCATCCCCCTGTTACTAAGACATTACTAATGGAGTGCTCATACACTCTGACTTGAGACAGATAATCCAGTCGGACAGCGGGAAGGCAGCCCTGTTATCTCAAAATTGGAGACTGAAAGGATGTTTATTTTTATCATTTTCCTGCAAACATCCAGGCTGCGTTCTTTCCTTTCCCCCTGTTATGGCTACATTCTCATTCATGGCAAAGCAGTGCCATTCAAACAGCTGCAGGCTGTCAGAGTGGCCAGCGGATGGCTTGGCCATCCAGCATAAATAAAGGGTGCACAGGATGGTGAGAGCATGACTGACAGATGACAAGACCCCAGACAGCCTGGCTGTCACCCACAAATCCCCATTCTCCTTGCTTCCTCTTTCTGTCTCTTTCCCTAGATGCCTCCTAGCCCTTATCACTCAAAGAGCTGCTAATTCACCAGCCAATGTTTGGATGATAAGAGCAGCTCCTTCTTGGTTCCTATTTTTTCTTTGGCACAGAGATGGACAGGTCCCCGGGACAAAATGGTGCTTGTCCCCTTTCCAACATGTGTCTGTCTCAGTGACATTCCAGTCCAATAGGGTACAATGTGCTGAGCCTTTTGAATTAAGGTACTTTAGCGATACACTGATAAACTGACAGGGGAGGAAAGCCAGAGGAGGAAAGAAAAGACAGCAGACATTGGAGAAGTGGTAAAAAAGAGATTGGTGTACAAACAGTTAAGCACACACACACACACACACACACACACACACACACACACACACACACACACACACACACTTAGAGGACTGAGACTATTCGTGCAGAAGTAGATTGGAAATCCTACTCGAAATATCAAGTAAGTGTGGTGGCATTTAGCGATGTCTATACCTCTTTTCCTCGCTCTCTTTCTCTCTGTTTCCAAAGTGCAGCTGAAATCCACCATCTCCCTAATGAGACAAGATGTCACAAGTGATGGCTTGCATTGCGCCGAGAAACGTGACGGAGCTATGAGTGTGAATTTCGACTTGAAAGTAAATAAGAAAACACTCATGGGTTATAGTCTCCAGTTTATCAGGAAGAGAAGAATGAGAACGCATACAAAATATCCTGATATCTTCTGGATTCACTGAACTAGCTACTCATGCCATTCAAATGAACAAGGTAGATAAGAAAACGTGGATGTACAGTAGGTTAAAAATAAAGGAGTTATAAGAATGACCCAGGCTTCTTTTGATTTTGTTCAGATTTCTCTTCAAAGAAAAAATGCTAGTTCTGCCCCAGCCCTAACCCATTAACTAACTCCATCTATTTAGGATCATTTTGATATCTCTGAAATTATATACTGGTAACTCCAAAACACATTTGTATGCTTATAAATATTCCTATATACTTGAAATTAAAAAAAAATAAATAAATAAATATATAAATAATAATAATAATAATAATAATAATAATAATAATAATAATAATAATAATAATAATAATAATAATAATAATAATAATAATAATAATAATAATAATAATGTTAGGGTTGTTAGAGTGGGTAACATTGCCTTCTCACACTTCCAGGGCTGATCCTGAGCTCAGATTACTCTCTGTCATGGTGCACTTCCTGTGTCCTTGTGAATTTTTCCATGTTCTCAGATTTCCTAAAAAGGTGCTGACAGGTGCACTAAAATTACAGCTCGGTGTGAATGTGTCTGTGTATAGATGCGCTACAAAGGACTAGTGAGGCAGGAATGTATTCTGCATTGAGCACTGGTCCTGAGAGGTGAGAAGAAGCCAAAGGATCCAAAGGAAACCCATGTGGACACATGCACAGAAACTCCACATGGAGAGTAAGTGGAGCTCTGAATCATACTCCAAACCTAGTGCAACACTATTCTAGCTGACGTCTCTATATAACGTCTTCCGAAAAAGTCCCTAAATAGTAGGGACAATGAAAAGAAACATAAAGACACACTGTACAATTGGTTACTTTAACCAAGACTTTCCTAGTACCACTCCAAGAATAAACGGATGACGATATCTGCAGATGATAAGAGAACAGTGTATGAGGTGGCAGCTAGCAGAGGATGGATGGAAGCATGGAGTCAATTTTACCTTCCTTTCATTTCTGTATTTATAAGTTAAGGAGAGCAGATAGCTTGCTCAGTTCTTTCTCTCTCTCTCTATTGTGATATAAATGAAAATAATAAAAGGCAGAGATCGAATTCGACAGTGCCACAGATGTTTGTCTGTAAAACTGCTTTACATCTGACCAGCACGATAGCACAGGAAATACGATATTGCTGCAAACTGACATTGGATTCATGTCCCAAAGTTCTAAAAACCAACATGGTCTCACAAATTTGGAACAATTTGCCTGCCTCAAGTTATATGAGCAGATCTAAAGGTTAAGGTTTTAAGTTCATTCATAGCAAACAATATCCAGCCACATTTGATTGAATTTGGACAAATTACTATTAAGATCAGCTCAGTCAGAGTTGATAGTCCAACCTGTAGGAAGCGAAACCATACACACTCACTTGCCACTTTGATAGGAACACCTATACCCTTAGTTATTCGGGTATCCAATAATTATATAATTAGCTGATCATGTAGAATTGCAGATACAGGTCAAGAGCTTCAGTTAATGTTCAGATTAACATCAGAATGGTGAACAATCTGCCACCTAATACAGTATAATCTGACCATAGCCGAAGCCAGAAGAGGTGGTGGAAGTGATTACTCATCAGTAATCAGTAATATACTCTTCCTGATTGACAGAAGTGAAAACTGAAATGTCTTTTTTTGCTAGTGGACCTTGTCTGCCTTAAGCTTTGACATCATGTGTATGCGGAGATGCTTTTCTGTTCACAATGGGGGTAAAGAGTGCTCCTGCTGTCCCAACACGATACGTTATATTGTTTTGAATTCAAAGCTCTAATATGTTACGAGTCACATGTAAAGTCGCTTATTATCGTGTCCCAAGCAAGTAACAGCAATCATTGTGCCTCACTCTGTCCTTCTCCACGCAGCATGTGAAGCTCAGCGAAAAATTAAATACATCTTAAAAAAAAAAGAAAAATCCAAATCCTGACATGTTGAGTTAACTAAAATATTAAACATTTTATTTCGCTTTACTCCTGTGATTCTAATTTTAGCTTTTGTCAAATATCTTTGGAAAGTATTTCACGCTGAAAGAATGCTTAATATCCTGCTGCAGCTCTGATTGAGGTCATAACTATACAGCTGAAAAAAAAAGTCTTACATTTTGTAATAAGAAGAAGTAAGAAAATGTAAAAAATATTATTGCCTTTGCTTCCGATGTGTACGTCACTACGCATTTCAGGAAAAAATAATACAAGATCTTTTCTCATTCGAAAAAAAAAATAAAGCTACCATACCATTGAGGGGGGCACGGTGGCTTAGTGGTTAGCACGTTCGCCTCACACCTCCAGGGTCGGGGTTCGATTCCCGCCTCCGCCTTGTGTGTGCGGAGTTTGCATGTTCTCCCCGTGCCTCGGGGGTTTCCTCCGGGTACTCCGGTTTCCTCCCTCGGTCCAAAGACATGCATGGTAGTTTGATTGGCATCTCTGGAAAAATTGTCCGTAGTGTGTGAGTGAGTGAATGAGAGTGTGTGTGTGCCCTGCGATGGGTTGGCACTCCGTCCAGGGTGTATCCTGCCTTGATGCTCGATGACGCCTGAGATAGGCACAGGCTCCCCGTGACCCGAGAATTTCGGATAAAGCGGTAGAAAATGAGAGTGAGAGTGAGTACCATACCATTTTACCATACCATGCTACAGTACCATGCCATTCTACATGCAGCTGTACATAACCATTTAGATTTTGTTACTGTTACAAGGGGAATGCATTAGAACCTAACCCTAACCCTAACTTTAGTGTGGGCTTTAGTTTGATGATATACCCACTGGTTTCGCTGCATTAGCAACACTGACACGGCACCATAATTTTATAAACATTAGATTTTAAATAAACTTCAGTATATATAAAAGTAAAAACTTAATTAATAAATTATTGATATTTGCTTAAAAATAAGAGACCCTGATTGGTTGCATTGTGGCTGTGTAATTTATACCATCCATCCATTTTCTACCGCTTATCCGGGCCGGGTCGTACCAAGTAATAAATATAAGTAAATTATATATTTTTACAAAAATATAAGTAAATTATTGATTTATAATGAAGAGATTATGTAAAGTAGAAAAAAATATGATAGATAGATAGATATATAGATGGATAGATAGAAAGATTTTCTCACTGCAGGATTACAGAGCGACCCTGAAATGAGTAATGTGTTTAGGCTTATCACCAAAGGAATATAGATTCCTTCTCCTGAACAAAGGAGAATATCCTGGAGTTGTACCAAGAGTGAAAATGCATTGTGCGAGATATTATCTGCATAGGTGTTGTTCTGATTCTGTTTAGCATTTACAGTCCGGGGCAGTTTTACAGACACATTGGAGTATTTTATTTTTCAGCTCGACATACAAGGTAAGTTCTTGACTTAACAATGGTGTTCTTTGTTTAAACATACATCAATGCACTTGACACGCAAATTGAGAAAGGCTCCGAGGCCGGCGCAGCGTAGTCAGATACACTTTCTGACATCGGCATTTTGCCTACGATTTACAAGCTGCCCTATGAGCACAAGTGTTGCAAGTCTGCTCGTAACTCACATCTCTTCAGACTTCCATTCTAATGCAAAGGTAACATTTGGTTTTAGAATGGATTCTTTTTTTCCATTATTTTACTGGAAAGCAAGGCCCCCACTTCTCATCATGCAGATATATAGGCTAATGTCTTTGTGGCATTTTACCAAAAGGCCATCCCGAATGGTCTTCAGCACCATATGAATAATTGAAATCAAACTGTGAGTTGTTAAAGGCGGCTGGTCACCGTGATCGGACAGACACTGAAGACAAACCGTGCGCAGACAGCAAGACAGCATACAGGCTGTGGAAGTGTACAATAAAGACAAGATTCAGTTTTTGTTAATGCTCCTCCTTGACACAGTACTGGTGTAATCAGACTTACGAGTTTCATAACATCTTGCATTAGAATCAAGACTGGAGTGAAAAATGTTTGTTGAAAAATCAATAGTCATTTTTAGCGTTTTTTTTTTTTTGTCTTAGCTTAGTTTTGTTATCTTAATATTTAGTAATGTGGAATCTGTACAACAATTCCATTCATGATAAAACACTTGTTTCTTCCTATAGCAACCAGTCAATAAATGTTATATCAAATATTATATATATATGTGTGTGTGTGTGTGTGTGTGTGTGTGTGTGTGTGTGTGTGTGTGTGTGTGTGTGTGTGTGTGTGTGTGTGTGTTGTCCTATGTAGCTCTGTCTCTTGATGTAGCACAATGGTCTTGGTGGAAGGTTGATTCATTTCACTATGTACTGCATCAGCTAAATGTCAGTTAAATGCCTCTTGACTTAACTTGCTTTTAACACTACAGACAAGAAACGAAAACATGATCACTACTTAGCAATCCTGCCCCCTTTTCAGCAATGCAAATAAAATTGTTGTTGTCTCCTTAAACAATCAAAATAATATACAGTATATATTTATTTACTCCTCAACAGCATGTAGGAAAAACTGTAGAGAACTAGGAAGAACTAGTTAGAAAACATTGTCTAAAACTATATAAAATCTATAACTTTTAGGTTACAAAGTATACATTAGAAAAAGTTAGCATACAAAAATTGTACAATTCTATTCTATTCTACAGGGACAAAAACACTTTATTGTTATTTTTAGCTTGTTAAAGATCTTTCTAAAAGAATAATCAATGTGTGTTGTTCTATGTAGTTTAAGGGTTCAATATGTTGGCTATAGATTAAAAATTCAGCATTCTGCATGGAAACGTGTCTGAAATGACCAAAAGACCATTTATTGTAAGCCATCGTTCTCCCATAATTACACTTAAGTATTCTGCCTCAGAACTCATGGACAAACATAATGCTAATTTCCCTTGTTATGTAAAGTCTTGTATACATAATAAGCAAACTTCACAAAAGTCCTATCCCAATACGTATTGTGTGAATCTCCAAAAAGCCAAATCAGTCTCTTCCATACACACAAATACAATTACACTTTCAGCTAATCATCGCAATAGCCTTTAGCCGGTGCTTTAGCTGGGACTCCGAATGCTACACTAGCACCACTTCTGCACTCTGTCCATTCTTATCTATTTCTCAACCCCTGTGCTTTCATTGTGCTCTTTAAAGAAGATGGCACCCGGTGCCCACACAGCACCCCTTCACATCTGATGCTAATGTTGCACAGTGGCTCCAAATGATTGGTTCCTCTTGATGAATAATATATTCAGCGCACCATAAACATGATAAATTATGTGCAGTGTGTGTGCGTGGTCCATTATACATGAGGCAGCACTTATAAAGGGTAATATAAATGACATTAAAGGTTTAATAAATGGGGTATTGATGAATAATTGACTCGTCTGGTGCCTCTTTTTTGGAGACTTGCAGTTTAGGGTGGTGAGGTGCTGTGCTGTGGGTGGCCGTGGCATATAAAGAATAACGGCATATTACAGAAAGATAGAAATGTTTCTAAGCAGCAGGGTGGAGTCTTGGTGCTCCGAGTTGACATCTGCGCTTGGATGTGCCATTCCTCACAATGCTCACTGGCACAGTGTATCAACCTCAACTGTGCAGGGACTTCATGGCAGGTCGGCAAGGCTGATATTATTAGCATGAAGCCAGCACTGAATGCAGAACTGCATCATGAGTACATACACACACACACACACACACACACACACACACACACACACACACACACACACACACACACACACACACACACACACACACACTATTACACTGACCACCAACACTTATCATAAATGTTATCCAGCAAAGTGAAGAGGATAGGAGATGGTGAGAGAGGGTGAATGGATCTGATGTGTCGGACCGCCTTAAGCACCCTGCCACTCATTTCTAGGCGCACTCATAAATCTGCAGAAAAATGAGGTAAAAAGGGCCCATTACATTTGGATCTGTGGGCTTTTAATCAGCCGATGTGCCACATAAACTTTCACCTTCTAAACCTATATCCTTTTACTAGAGAGCTGAGAATGTGTGAGTGTATCTGAGTAGATATGGAAGGACAAAAAGTTTCACAAAGCAGAGAAGTTTTCATATCACATATCATTCGAAACGTTCCAGGAGCTGATTTGAATACTAGGAGCTAAAAGTGCTAAAACAATGCAGGGCAGTAGGGAGCATGCTGGCATGGTTAGCAATGCCTCACACTTCTGGGGTTGGGTGTTCATGGCGTTCGTATGTTCTTCCAGTGCTTTGGGGGTTTCTGCTAGAAGTAATCTGGTTTCCTTCCCCAGTCCAAGGACATGTGTTTGAGGCTGATTGGCTTGTATAACTTGTCTGTGGTGTGTGAGTGAGTGTGTGATTGTGACCTGCGATGGTTTGGCAACCTCAACATGGTGTTTGGCAACTCTTCCAGACTCCCCATGTCCCCATATATATATATATATGATGTATAGTCATGTTTTTTAGTAAACTCCTCATTTTTTGTCTTTTAGTCACAACTAAAGTGACTACAACTGACTACAACTAAAGAGTATGGCACAAGCCTAATCCCATTTTTTTTTTTTTTTTGATCATAAAAAAGTGTGAGACTGTTATGATGAGTCAAAAAATGACTCTGACATCAAGAGAAGGCAATTGTGTTCTATTTGTTTTCATATTTCGTATTGAATAGCATAAATTGGTATAAATAATAAATACAGCTAACCCATCCAAAGTGCACACACACAGCAGTGAACACACACACACCGTGAACACACACACCTGGAGCAGAGGGCAGCCATTTATGCTGCGGCACCCGGGGAGCAGTTGGGAGGGGGTTTGGTGCCTTGCTCAAGGGCACCTCAGTCGTGGTATTGCCGGCCCAAGACTCGAACCCACAACCTTAGGGTTAGGAGTCAAACTCTCTAACCATTAGGCCACGACTTCCCCTTTATTTATTTACTGAAAGAAAGAAAGAAAGAAAGAAAGAAAGAAAGAAAGAAAGAAAGAAAGAAAGAAAGAAAGAAAGAAAGAAAGAAAGAAAGAAAGAAAGAAAGAAAGAGACCATAATTGTGTGACTGCTCTGTTCTTGTTTTGTTTTGTTTTGTTTTGTTTTGTTTTTGTTTATTTATTTAATATTTATTTATTTTTGGCAAAAGACACACACACAAAAAAAACAGTAGTCGATCATTTTTGTGCCTAAATCTTTTATTTGGGTTTTGAATAAGAATCCGCAGAGTGACACATCAATGGCGACAGAACGCCATCTAGACTGGCCACGAGCCCAAAACCCTACAGAAGACAACTCCATCGTTTCCTTTGCCTTTCTCTTTGTCTCTTTCCCACATCATCATTCCCCATGTGTAACAAGCAAAAGTATTTTTGACATTGTATCCTATCCATCGCCATTTTGTGTCACTATGCTTCCAGTCTCATTCTCATTTAGCTAATGTGATGCAACAAAGTGCCAGGATGAAGTTTCTTCTTTAGCTATCTTGACCTCAAACGCCTGCCAATTATTCATGGAAGTGCAGCTCTGTCCGAGGACGACATGTCTGTGATTGGCGTTTAGTACAAACTCGACTGACCAGCAAGAACTTGTGGTATTAAATCCTGATGCTCATTCAGACATGGCTGAGGAAAGAAGAAAGGGCATGTGTTATTAGCAATCTCAATATGACATGCATTCCAGAGAGTCTATAATAAAGACCATACACAGCTGTAACTGTTTATAACACGGTTATAATCACATAAACCACGATTTAATAACCAGTATTAATATTATAATATATAACCTTTATGTGGAGGATTTCTATTTCTACATAATATCTACTGTAGTTGGATCTGGTTAGCAGCTATAACCAGTTACTCCTTCATCTGCGTCTTGTTTTGTCTATATTAAAGTTAATAATAAAATTTGCAGCTTGTTATGATACCAAGACACTGCAACACTCCATCCTGAAGACTTCACATGTCTTAAAAGTTAAAGATACAGCTTTACCACTGACTGCGTGGTTCATTTCATTTTTATGCTTTTAAACTATTTCTTTTACAGTCTTTTAATATTTTTTATGGTTCATCCTAAGTTTAGTCAACTCCTGGAGGTTAAATACTTGCACTATTATCCCAAGGATTGATTAATATCTTCGTGATTTTGTAATATTCCTCATTCATGGTGCTGGAAAAGACTAAAGAATAAGTGAATTTACATGCACATCATACACAGTACAATACATGCAACTAGCTGTACAAGAACATGCAAGTCAATATACGTTTATCATGACGTTTTTTTTTTTATGTCACTTTATTTTAAATGTATTTTACTTGTGTGTTTGTAAAGCATTACATACAAAAATAATGTGCGTTTGAAATGTACTGTATCAATAAACTTCCACTGTTAAATAAGACACTGGAAACATTGTCCAAAAAATGACATACTGTATATCTCATTTTTATGTGGATAGTCAACCTTACATGTGTAATCTGTTACTGTATAGAACATCACACATTTGCATTCTTTGGCAGACACCCTTATCCAGAGTGCCTTACACTATCTCATTTTTCATTATATACAACTGAGCATTAAGGGCCTTGATCAGGGGCCCAACAGTGGCAGCTTGGTGGACCTGAGATCGAACCCACAACTATCTGATTGGTGGCCCAGCACCTTAACCACGAGGCTACT
>NC_062518.1:8000843-8130843 GCF_022655615.1 Tachysurus fulvidraco
TGCAATGATTTAAAAGCACTTTTAGTGAGCACAACCTTTCTAATCATTCACAGATTTACTATTTCACTAATAGAATAAGACCAGTTTCTCTGAGAGAATTATAGCACGAAGATGGAAACTCTGTCTAACTGTTAAGATGACCTTATCATTATGAAGGCTTGGAGAAATGGCTTCTGGCCAGCGGACTAGCCGAAAAAGAAAAGAAGGGAACTTGTGTAGCTTTGAGTGTTGGTCTGGATCGCTAATCTGCGTATTGAGAATATCTTCTGCACAGCTACAAAGAACAGCTTGTCAACATTGTAAGGGAGGTAGCAGAGAGTGAGAGTGTGAGAAAAAGGAGGGAATCCGGTGTCCAAAGCCGTAGCACCTCTCTCTTTCTCCTGACACAGAGAAAATATTATGCAGCCACTCGCACCCATTGAATCGGCGTGATTCATTGCCCAATTTGAAACTGCCAAGCTGCTAAATTGCATCAGGTCTGCCAAAATTCATTCCAGGACTACAGAGGAGATATGAAAAATTAAATGTCATCTCGGTACAGTGGAAAACTTTTACCTCTACTCTCACGACACGCCGAATATGCCGCATTCTGTAATGATCGATGGCGACGCGAGGCCACACTTAACCTACTTAGTGATGTCATGTAGCCCGCAGGGGTGTTTACTTTTGGAAAATAGCAGGAAGACATAAACTTTATCAGGCGGCTGACATGGCTGCATTCTTCTCTCTTCTCCCTATCCCTCTCTCTGAGTGAAGCGACTTTCTATGTTGATTTGTAGATACCCAGTTGTATTTTTTTTTTCCCACTGCACTCATCAGTGGGTGGTAGGAGTGTATTATGTACTACAGCCTGAAGTGTGAAAGAATTGATTTGGAACGAATAAAGACCTAGAAGTTCTTAGAAATCTGTTTCTCTCTAAGGGATACATGTGAGCCACACTGCATTATGTGTGTGTGAGCATGTGTGTGTATGAGAGAGAGAGAGAGAGAGAGAGAGAGAGAGAGAGAGAGAGAGAGAGAGAGAGAGAGAGAGAGAGAGACTGCGGATGTTTGAAGTTGGACGCAACTTAATCACGAAGCTTTAGCACAGGAAATGGAGAAGGGTGTAGGAGCCATGAGAAAGTGTGTTGTAAACGAGCAGCTCAGCACCACCGAGCTGTCGAGGACAGAGGAAAGAAAAAAAGCAAGGATGGCAACTGAACAGAGAAAGAGAGAGAAGTAGAAAAAGAAGAGCGCTCTGCATAAGTGTGGCGTCCGGCTCGGTAATTTTTCTCTGGGGCTTTGTGTTGCACTGACAGCTTCATTTGTTTAAAAAGGCCCCTGCTCCCTCTGTTCCTTTCCTCCTCTGATTATGATAGCACTCTTTGGTGCATTATTATAGTGGAGCGAGGAAAGAAATAAATATTAAAGGGGCGATATTTGGGAATAAGTGGCTTGAATATGTCTGTGCGACGTGTGTTCACAAGGGGGAACTGTCTGCCTCAAACAGTTTACACACACACACACACACACACACACACACACACACACACACACACACACACACACACACACACACACACATATACACTTCAGCATGTGCAGAACTGGTCTTACTATACACCTGAATTCCTGTAAGAATTCACTAAAGGAATGATTAAGTTTAAAAAATTGCTGGCAATAATAATAATTAATAAATTCTCTCTAATAATAAGACTTCAGATTTACTAACAACAGCTGCCAATTATGTTCCTCGCTGTACAGTCACACACACACACACACACACACACACACACACACACACACACACACACACACACACACACACACACACACACACATGCACACAGACTCAAACAGAATAAATTCTGTCCACTAAAACTATTTGGCAGAATAGATTTGCGGCTCTCTTTCCCTCGTCCGCTCGCTGCAAGGCAGCAATATTTATTATTAGGAATATCATTTGTATTAATCATCAGGATAAATGACTGGTTTGGCTATCTGAATGCCTCATTTAGGGAAACTTCGCTTCCGTGTCATTGTTATAAATTACTACCAAGGCTTTGTTTCACCTGAGGCTGCCTCATCCACTCCTTCACATGTGTATATATTTTTTAAGTAGGCCTGTCCACAACATCTACATCCTTTCAGCCCTTAAATACACAATAAGGGCAAATCAGTGGGTCAGTTTTACGACAGAACGGACTCATGAGAAGATGGAAATGATCATAGAGCATGTAGACGTACATGCATGCAAATACAAGCAAAAAATCTGAGAGTGAAATTGAATGGGTGTATATATTTATTTATCTGCTCATTTATTTATTTATTTCTTTATTTATTTATTTCTTTATTTATTTATTCGTTCTGCAGATTTGTGTGTTCTCTCTCTCTCTCTCTCTCTCTCTCTCTCTCTCTCTCTCTCTCTCTCTCTCTCTCTCTCTCTCTCTCTCTCTCCATATCTGAGATTAAATTATTCAGTGCTACAAACTACAATCTTGCTTTATTAAAAATTATTAAAAAACTCTCAGTGGGATGTGCAGATGTAAAAGAATTTATTGCCCTGCTTGTTTTTTTTTACCCCTCGTGCTCATTTGCATCATTGATTTTGTCGGAGTTCAGCAAGCGTCATTACTCGTCTTGCTCCACCACTCCCTCAGTTTTTTTTTTTTTTTTGAAGGGGGCATCACGACATTGTGTCCTATTTGATTAATGACGGGCAGGAGCTGATTTTATTTACATGCGTTTATGACTTTTATCGGCTCCGTAAGATGGGGCCCGGCGTAAAATTAGGAAAGGGGCTGCTTTCGCTAGTTCATATTAAACAAGGCGCTTCCATAATGACAGGCACGCTGGAGGATGAACATCTCATTCGCTTTGTTATTCGTCACTCTCAGGCTCACAAAACCAATTACTCAAGTGCGGCGTTTAGCCCTGGGATAACTGAGCTTTTGTTCATCCCCGAACATAATTCTGTTTCACTGTTACAAAATAAAAATGAGTCGCGAGAGTGACTTGCAGCATGAGCGAAAGAGTGAAACTTGAGATTTTGTGAGCGGAAGAAGGAAAAACGAGAAGCCGAGGAGGTTCTGAGTACAAAAAAAAACACCACCAACAACAACAAATGTTTCCAACCTTCATCTGATGTGGGACTTTTTTTTTTAATGTCTCTATACATTAAATATACATTTGAAATTTACACTTCAAAGTTTTACCCATTATAAGAGTCATTAGTTATACGTGTTATATGTGTTCGCTCTGGCTGCAGTATGAATGATTAAACAGCAAGTTACAGTAAACTAAATCCGGTTTTCGTTCAAAGAAGCATCTCCACTGAGAGAGAGAGAGAGAGAGAGAGAGAGAGAGAGAGAGAGAGAGAGAGAGAGAGAGAGAGAGAGAGAGAGAGAGAGAGAGAGAGAGAGAGAGAGAGAGAGAGAGAGAGACAGAAACAGCCCTTTTTCACTGTTGAATCCTGAGCAATGACTGGCTACTTTAACAATTAAAATCCGGGGCAAAGACACAGCGGCTTCGTTTGGCCGAGAGACTGCACCATTCATCATCCAAGCTGCCATAAAATAGCACGAGATGGATTCTTTGATTTTAGCTTTGGAAGAACATAAATCAAAATCTAAACCATGGCCTGTCAGGGCCATCACCAGAATTATCCATTTGAGAGAGAGTAGGGGAGGGAAAGTGAACGAAGGACTGAGAGAAGACAATAAGACTCCTCTTAGTTCATATCAGTACTTCTCTTTTTCCTCTCTTAGTCTCTTTCTCATTCTCTCTCTCTCTCTACCTTGTCTCTCTGTTCTCTCTGTCGCTCACACATGATAATCACAGCCTTATCAATTCCACTCTGCATTTGATTGACATATATGTGACTTAAAAAATTCACTATATCACAACAACAACAACAACAAAAAAACATTTTGTTGAGTGGAAATGAGTGAATGGTGGAGCGTAGTAAAACTCCCACACATGGGGCACCGTCACTTCGTGTGAGAGACCGCGTAGAGTCAGATTTTAGCATTTTAGCCTTCTTTTATTCCTGTCTGCCAAGGTGAGGAGGGTGGCCCACAGTGCACACACACACACACACACACACACACACACACACACACACACACACAGAACAAACACACAGCACGTTCACACACACATACAGAGTTTCACTCTTGCGCACATACACAGCTCTACTCCCACGAGGCCTCCTGCAGGGCACAGCCAGTCGGGCTAGTAGAAGACCTAATTTGAGTTTAGAAGAAAGGAAAGAGAAAGAGAGAGAGAGAGAGAGAGAGAGAGAGAGAGAGAGAGAGAGAGAGAAAAAAACAGAAAGTGAGAAGAAATATTGTCAGAGAGAAAGCAGCAGAGGCAGATGGAGAGAGAGAGCCTCAAGTCCCCAGTATCAGCCATTCTCACTGAGGCTTAAGAGAGAAACTCAGCAAATGGAGAGCCTTGGATCTTTCCTTAACAGCTTGCACCTTCTGTTATCCAACTGAAAGCAGTGCAGGATGAATGGGTTTTTTATAGCGCACTGTTACACACAGACATACCTGTTTAAACACTGAATCATGGCAGATTAGTGCTCTGATGTCAAAAGTATTCTGGGTCACTTTTTTTTTCTTTGCAAACTATTTCCGAATTTAAACGAGTGAAAAAAATTGTAATTGTAAGAAAAGGAAAGAAGTTGAACTCCTCCCTTACAGCTAACTTCAGCCTTTTCTCTGAATATATACTGTAGATATCTAAGTCATACAAATAGGCCCCGCGATCAGATTTTATTACATACGTGAAAAGAGTTTAGCCAACATCACAAGTCTGTTTCCTCGTGTATTGAGGCTCAGAAGGCGAGTCGTAGCCATTTGCTTTCTTTTTACCCGTTTGTGGATCTGTGTGGGAAGAGAAAATGGAGGACAGCTGTCAATGCTGCGACATTTGTCTCTGTCATCCCATACTACCCTTCCACTCCTCCACCCCCTCCTCTTTTCTCTTCTTTCAGCTTACAGAGGGAACAGTGGCGTTGACTGACTCTCATACCATCTAAAACTGATAATACCACTGTCGAGGCCACTTAGGCACAGATTCAATCAAAAATAAAGCAAAGCATAAAGTGACCTATTTTAATTCCCTCGGCTCCCCGGCGACATTCAATTACATCTTCCCAAAGCACGTTTTTCATGTGCTCCAATTAAAGTCTTATTTAATGTTTAAAGCATATTACTTTTCTTTATTACGCCAGCGTGTATTGAAGTCAGCAAAGGTACAAGTCTCTTCTTTTTGTTTTGCCTTTTATTGCTGGAGTTCTGTAAGTGAGTTATAGAGACGGAGTGAGAGAAAAAAAGGGACACAGGGCAAGAGTTTGCAGGAATGCAAGAGGAGGGCAAAAAAATAAAAGGACAAATGCCAAGAGAAGACGATCGGATGAAAAAAATTGTCTCATGAAATATGACAAGGACAAATAAATGAACTTGAATAGGTCAGTTCTGATTGGTCAGAAGACGTTATTGTTTCTAGGATTTTATAACTAAACCTTTATTGCAGTTTTTTTATTTTTTTTATTTTATTTATTCATTTTTTTGTGAGTAGTTTCCAGTGTCAGCAATTTGCAACAGGATTTTTGGTCAAATTTGGTCGTTTTTTCTTATTCACTTCAAGAAAGTGAAGCGAGACCGGAAAGGGAATGACTGTTTATAGATGCTGTTACAGAAAATAACAAGATTTGTGGATAATTCACAATATTAAATGCAAATATAAACGTCTAAAATGTGACATGTTGATTAATAAATAAAAAAATCAGACTTATTGGTATAAGGGGAATAAAACATCTACGCTGTTATTAGAAAAAAAAAAACAGCTTTGGTGTGGAAACCCTGGCATTGTGTCGTCCATTAATTTCACATAACGTTACACTCTGTGGTGTTTAATTCCTGATATATATATATATGTAGAGGACTGTTTGAGAACCATGTGCTCTCTCTGTAGCTGGCATAAGCCTGATGTATTACAGATTTAGTTTTTCATTAAAAACACCTTTAGTCTTTTGTTCCATTTTTCTGAACTTCATTTGGTGTAATCAGAAGAAAGCGACTCGCGCTGCTCATATTTCTTCATATTTGAAGCTGCTTTCAAGCAACACAGCTTTTCTTGAGGATATTAATGATATCTTGTTGCGTGTGGTGTAACAAAGGACGTAACTATCTGAAAGGGAAAAACAAAAAAAAAACAGCCTGACTTCATCTGTCACCCTGTAGTTCAACAAAGATTTATCAGTTCCCCCACATACCAATTTTCTTTCCAAACCTCATTATCTAAATAGCAAATTAATATACTTGTACACATGCCAAGATGACATTGCGGCAGAAGCTCAGAAGCCCCTTGTTGTATTGTTAGTTGTCTGAAGATGTAAAGGTGACCAGCATCCAACCTTAACACAGCCACTCTATGAAAACAAAGTCACTTCATTGGGCCTGTGAAATGGGCTCTTCATTAGCCCATTGATCAAACTGTGCCATCCTGTCACCAAGCTACAGCTGGCCAGTGGACCAACACACACACACACAGACACGTACACACACGGACACACACAGACAAACACCTTCCATCCAACACAGTGGCAGTGAGGATTCTGGTAAGTGGGGTCAAAGGTCTTGTGTAGTAATCCATCTAAGCAGTGTGACAGCGGCAGCTAATAAATCACTCATTCATCGTTTAATCCATCGCCTGTCTCTAGCCCTGCCTGGCAAACAATGCACACCCAGTCATCCCTCTCCACACACCTTTCCTAACACAATCATCTCAGCACCCAGCGGATATTTCAAGAACAATGGAAAACCTCGGAATATCTTTAAATATGTACACAAGCAATGTGAAGGTTAATAATGTTCAATCTAAAGGATTTACAATTGAAGGCCAAATCCCTAAACTGTAACTGTACACATATTAGATTATGAGTTGTCATGCAGTACAACCAATAAAATCCCCAAACTTTTAGCACAATAACAGAAATAAAATGAAGATCCTAATCCCATATATAATAATAATAATTAATCATTGTGTCCAAGGTCATGCAGAAAATGTAAACAGAAGCATTTTTCTTAATCTGTCTGCTAGCATGTTTTGTTCAAATTTTTCGTGGTCACTACCATGTATCTAGCAGTTCTGTGACATTTTTGTAATCCAGCGCCATCATCCTATTGGTGGCTTTTAAACGAGTATCATAGCAGCATTCATGCTCAGAGATATTAGCCTCGGAATTGTGTTCACTCACTTTGGTCACAATGGCACGCCATCTCCAGTGAGCATATGACTTTTTTTTTTTTTTACATCTCAACTCACAACCAAATCATTCTTTTAATAATTCTAATTCTGTGTGTGAAAGCAAAGTCGGGGTCAAGAGTCACACAGTGTGAAGGCAATTTAAGCAAATGCTTTCTGCACTGCCCTCTATAGACTAATAATAAATGATTGAAATGAGCTCAACTATATGAAATCGAAATGATTTAGCATCTCCGAAGATTTCGCGCTCATCTTTTCTACAACTTGATAACCCAGAGCAGAGGAAGACTAGATGGCATAAATTGTTCAATATTCAAACAGGAAATGGTTTTCAATTGGTTTAAAATCATCCCTGAGAATAAAACATGTCTTACTAAGGCAGGACTGGGTCTGAAAAGAAATGACTATCAGTAGCTTCTTGCCTACCACTTCTTAATTTCTTCTTCTTTTCTTTCCTGTCTAGGCCCTGCGCACACTGAGCCATTCTCTCTCCGTCCTGAATTTTACTTGCTTTCCGATGCGTAGCGCCTCACCTGACAAAGAAAGGAGAGCAAGGCATGGATATCGAGAGGGTGCGAAAAGGAAGAGGCAGAGAAGGGCCAGTGGTTGATCTTACAGTTTAATTACCTGCCTGCCTTGTAAGTGCTCCAGCAAGGAACTACATCGCCGGGTACAAGAGACAGCTACGCCATTCCAAATAATTAAATACTGACCCATTAAAGTGAGAACATGAGAATGGGCTTCCTCCTCACTCCTCCTCTCTCTCCCACCTCCTCCTCTGCTTGTCTTCACTCCATCGCCTCCATTTCTTCTTTAATCTCACTCTTTTTGTTCCCATACTAACTTTGTTTAGCAGGTCTAGGACGGACGTTGTAATTGTTTGTCTTGAACAGCCTACTTGGATTGAAGGTACCGGGGTTAAAATCCCCCAATGAAGGGGGTCCAAAGTAATAAAACTAGCGATTAGGTATTCCCATGGATGTGTCCTTCCAAGGGGAAAGGATGGGGGTGTTGGGGGGTAGTGGCAGCTCATTACAGCACCGCACTTGGCTGCTTTTATCGGTAATTGGACTATATAGGCCTTCATTATAATTTACTTTCTCCCTCTCCCCCCTCTCTGTGAGTCCCCCAAACTGATAATGCAGACAAGCAGAACTGAGTGGGGCTGTTAGTGGCCGTAGAAACTGACACCAGTTAATGCCTAATTATAACAACTAAATTAAAGAAGGGACGGCGAGAACGGTTGGGATAACACCACCACTTCAACAGCATCAAGCACCTTCACCCCACCAAACACTCTCAGACAAGATATTAAAAAAAGGCGCACAGAAGAGAGCGCTGTTTATTCTTTCAAACATACCTGGAGGCTCATGGTAAAGTTATTTTTAAAGTCATTCTTTCTTTTTTGCATCATTATCTCCTATAGTACGGTTTATTTTTTACAGGTGCGTGTATGAAATTGCAATACAAGAGATAAGGTCAATAATGCGAGTATAACATCAAGGAAATTGCCTAATTACAGTACAGAAGGCTGAATGGACTGGATCCTTGTTGGTCTTGTAGTCCAAGTAACAGTGCTGTGTGACATGAACGAACTTTTGGTAAAGAGGTGACTTCCCTGATCTTGTGTATCTGTCCCCAGATATATCATTATTTAAGAATTTATAGGTTTGGCTTTTTTATATATTATTTAAATCATACACTGAAATAGCAACAATTACCTGGAGACAAAAGTATATATATAATTACAAACATATAAAATACAAACAGATATGTATTCTCTATATACATGTAATATTTATGTCATATTGTATATTATTTTTTTTTAGTAATGAAATATGATTTATAATAATGTAGTTATTGCACTGATTAAGTCAATATTAGTCGGCATTAGGAAATAGCAACAATTAATTTAGGGGGGGAAATACAAGATGTAAGTGCATAGATTTAATGCAGACAACACAATATATTCTATACGAACATTTCTAAAAATTGCTGAAAATAACTGTTTTAATTCTGTAACATTGAACGTCGATTTACTTTACACTTTAATGAAAATAATAGATTAGTTTTGTTTTGTGCATATGTTATACATGTATGCAAAATGAATCATTTTATTAAAACAAATAAATCTTCAAATCTGCTGCATGTTAGATGTGTGGTACGTTGCCTCGTAGTGCACACTGGCAATGCACTGGCACTAATCTGACATGCTGAGGGATGGCATGAGTGGCGACAGAGCTGACACACGACCACAGACTTTGCTGCTTAGAGTCACTCTCGGGGTTTCTCTTGTCACTCAGTCACTTTAAGCAGCCACTTGATTCACTGACAGACAAGCTGAAGCCTATGATGATGACGATGATGTTGATGATGACTTTGAGTTTGATAGTGGTGGTGTTGGTGTAGTTGGGGTAGGATTTTGGAGGAGTGTAGACTTCCAGAGGACTGATTGCGATAATGCTCCAGCAGGGGCGAGCGTGCAGCACGAGGACGACATGGCTGATCCGGCTTAGGACGCATGCATCTGTCAATGTGCCAAGGGCGACCGTAGCAGAGTGGCAGGGGAACAGGACCTGAAGAGGCAGTGACACAAAGCTGTGGATTTACACCAAAGAGCTAAACATCACATACACTTAGAGTCTTGTCTGTGATCCAGCTGCCCAGAGAGAGTGAGAGTGCGAGAGAGAGAGAGAGAGAGAGAGAGAGAGAGAGAGAGAGAGAGAGAGAGAGAGAGAGAGAGAGAGAGAGAGAGAGCTTTGGTGCCCTGTAATACTCACTGTGGGTTAAATGTTAACGTCACGAAGGAGAAAGTCTCCAGAGCCTGGCTTTGGATGCTCAATGTCATGGTCTGCTTCTGATCACCAGCAACCTGTCAAAAGCAAAAGACCATGTTCTCAGCATTTAGAGTAGACGTTTATAATGCTCTGAGTAAATATGTAGTACATTTAGACACTTTGGATCAGAGAAATGAGCATTAAAAACAGAATTCAAGAAGAGTATTATTGATAAGGGTTCCTCATAAGTTCAGACAAAACCTTCTAGAGTTGGAAATGTGTGTGTTCGCAAGTGTGTGTCCATTTGCAATGGTCCACTCATTTTAGTGATGTTCCATCACCCCAATCAGTCCTTGATAGACCCTAGACTATTAAAGCACTCTCGACATTCTTTCCTCTCTCTCCTCTTCCTCCATCACTCTCTTTGAATAACCTGGCAGAATGCACACCTTGAGCTTATTCAGCAAAAGTCAAATGCCAGCGCCTCTCTCCCTCCTCAGGACTCAGTCTTCTGCATCTGTGAACATGCGCTCACATTTACGCCCTGGAATGGGATTGTGCTTCTGCGTATCCTTCACTCCCATCCACAGACGGGTAATTGAAAATGAAAAGAGAGACAACGTTGAATAGAAATGCGATGCAGGACACTAGTTGTTTTTAGCATGAACCTCCAGCATGATTTTGTGGAAATAAACGTAGAACGCCTGCGAGCTTGGTCCCTGCTTAACCATATTTGATTTACATCAATTAGGCCTCTCGCATAAGGTGGCGTAGCATGGACTGAGGTAATAACCCAGAAATAACCTCATTAAAAAGACAGCATATCGGTCTGAGCAGAATGAACTCATGGTTGAAAAATTAGTGACCTGGAAAGTGGCAGGAGGAGTTAATGATGCTACGTCGAGGAGAGCGCCATATCATTTCCACGAGCACAAAAAGAGGACTAGAAATTCAAACGCTTCACGTATTGTTTCATTATGCGCCCCTTTCCTTCTCTGCCTCTCATAATGGGGTCTGCTATGTTATTGTTTGCAGGTCTAATTAGAGACATTAAAGAAAGGGAAAACATAAACCGCCGTTAATGATTCAATGAGTCATATCATAGACGCGGTCGCCTTGCTTTATTTGGCTGTTAATATACATTCACCTGCTAATGCATCTGTGCGACTGCAGCATATGCTTCTTCACTGAAGCAGATGTTGCAGTTATTTATCTGTTTGCTGTTTTTTTTTTTTTTTTTTGGGAAAAGTCTGCAAGAAACATTGCTACAGTCTCTGGAATATTCCTCTCATCGACACAGATATTTCAACATGATGGAACAAACGTAAACAGATGCAATCTCCAGAAAGCCGCTTTAAAGCAAAATGATGCCTGCACTAACAAGCAGCTTCCAGATCGGTCCTTGGCCTGCGTTCATGGATGTAGAGTAATGAGTGCACCGAGACTTTGGACTCGAATCAATAGACATATATTTACACCAGCAGCCCAATACAACTCCGCCGCCCACCCCCTACCTTCCCCACCCCTCACCCCATCTGCATCGGTGACTCCGCGGCCTCCATTCACTTCTCGATACAAATCTCTCGGACATGCGGCGCAATTAAGAACTAAAACCCACCAATGTTAACAAGTAATCACTGCTTTGATTTCTCACATTATTACAAGTTTGGGCACTTTGATATGCAGCGCTGCCTTGATGAGTCTTATAAATATATTAAAATAAGTTTAATTAGCAATTCAAATCCAAGGGCGGGCGCAAGTTTAAAAAAAGAATATATGATAAGATCGCAATATAGCCGGAGAGACAAATTAGCAGGTTTTGATGAACAAAAGGAAAATGCCCCTGATCAGACTCACGCTTTAGCCTTGCTCCTCTCTGCTTTACCTTTCATCTTATTTTAAGGCCATGGAAATCAAATGTGCTCCTTTTT
Organism: Tachysurus fulvidraco; assembly: GCF_022655615.1. Taxonomy (NCBI): domain Eukaryota; kingdom Metazoa; phylum Chordata; class Actinopteri; order Siluriformes; family Bagridae; genus Tachysurus; species Tachysurus fulvidraco. The sequence goes on from NC_062518.1 coordinate 8,012,806, forward strand.
GATTTCTTCATTTCACAGAGAGAAAATATTCCGCCTAATTATTCATTCCTCATGCAATTTTAATGGGCCTTGGGCCCTCTATGGAAGAAGGGCATGAAGTACACGTGTCAGTATGTGCACTTAAAATATGAAAAGTTGCCAAGATGAAATGGCTCTGGAGGGTGTCACTGATGTGCGCTTTAACCTATTTACTTCACTTTGCTTAGTTGATTTGCCCATGAAGTCTGCAACATGTCTTTAGGGACAGAAGATTCAAAGTGAGTAAAAAAAAAAAAAAAAAAAAAAAAAAAAAAGGTCTGCAAAAATGTTCCTATTTATCTTTTTCTAATTAGCCATTTTTTCGGTTTATTTTATATGCTCCCCATACAGGGGTGTAACACTATGGCATTTTTATATAATATATTCAGATTTAAATCAGATGCGGGTGTGGAAAATAAACCAGAAAATAAATAAATAAATAAATAAATAAATAAATAAATAAATAAATAAAATTATTTGTTTGTTTGTTTATTATATCATTATTTTTTAATATTTTTATATTATTATTATTATTATTATTATTATTATTATTATTATTATTATTATAGTAATTATATATAGTATAGTATAGTATTATATTTATTATTATTATTATTATTATTATTATTATTATTATTATTATTATTATTATTATTATTATTATTATTATTTATTTTATTTTTTTTATCCAAGTATGCTTGCAACAGCTTCGAACAATTTAAACAAGTTTAACTTAACTTAAGTTAACTTAATTTTCATGAGGACAAATGAGCTAACGCTGTAAGTAATAATAATAAAAAAAACTGTATGAGTTAAAATATTTTCTTAAACAGCGCAATAGATATTTTGAGTCGCTTTTACTCACTGGCTGTCCCTTTCGTGTTGTACGCTGTCTTGTTATAACAGTGATGTGTTTTAGGGTCATTAATGAGGAGTCTTAAGACTAATGGATCACGCTGGAGACGTAGAGAAGAAAGACATGTCTGACATGTCTGTGGCACTGTGACAAACAGAGCAACCTTTTCAAAGCTAAGTGCTACCCATTGACTCATTAAAATCCCAGTAATTACATACATTCCAACTGTGTCTTCGCACCTTTAATTGGCTATTACAAACTGCTGCACTCATTTGTGGCTGTCCGTATTCTCCTGTTGTCAGCAGAATGCATTTGCCTGTGTATGTTTGTCTTCCATAAATGAGGAAAAAATAGACATACAGTCTAATTTTTTTGCATATACATCTGCTTAGAGTTTGACCAACAATACATTATATAGTGCAAGATGTCTTCTAATAAAAGTGCAGTAAAAAGAAGGGAGGGAACCATCATTTGAGCAGTGGTGTGTCTCTGTCTTCATAATGACTTTGTAAAGCATTTAAAAGGCAGAGCAGTATCTCAGACTGCGCATTCTGGAGAATATAAAAGCAAACTTCTGTGTGTGGAGCCTGACAGTCCTTATGCTATATTCATTTGAGTCGCTTTAATACATTTGTTATAGGGGCAGCTCGGTGGTTAAAGTGTTCGACTACTGACCGGTAGGTTGTGGGGTTAAATCCCTGGAACCAATTCCCCAGTTGTATAAAAAAATAAGAGGAATAAGTGTGTGTGCCAAATGCCATAAATGTATGCACACTCGCATGAGACAAGTCCCTTATCTCATACTGTAGTTTCTCAAATAGGCATTCTGAGTTTATTTTACTTCTCATGTATATCCTCTACACTCCATGTATATCAGGCCACTACATAATCTATACACACTTCCTTATTAAAAATCTGTATTTACAGTAAGTTTGATTTATTTGCTATGTATTAGCTTTGTTGGCTGACTTTGTCACATACAATTACTAGAGTAACCAACCAACTCTGATACTTCATTCTAAGATTTATTGTTCTTTAAAAGTCACTAGACTTATTTAATAATAGATGTTATACTGTATAATGAAACAATAGTTGCAAGCTTTCTTACAGTATAGAGTTCAACAATAATTGCAGGTAGAACCTAAAGTTGTAAGCAGGGAACCTCACACGCAATAGGACTGGCACAAGAAATCGTTCAAGCACGTTGTTTGGTTTTAATTTGTCATCATTCCTTTGCGTTAAATTAAGAAAATTGTTATTTTGCTTGTAAGCTTGCTGAAACGGAAGCACTGTGACACTGTTGTCCGTACATGTCATGTTTATGCCGAATCAGTGCTCGAACTACATTACCCATCATCCCCTGACATGTTACAATAATCAGTGTCATTTGCACCACTAATTAAATTCTGGTTTCTTTGTACCTCTTTCTCATGTTACTGTTGATTTCACATTCCACAGACTTGCTCATAGTTTGTATGTTTTGCTATTTTGGTTTGCTGTTACTTTTACAATGAGCACAATAAGAATCTGCAATTGCATCTGATGCATCTTAGAATATAAATTGGTAGGATGGAGAAATATGTGCAATATGTGACATGTATCCTGGCATGTTACAGTACGAACACTGCCAAGAGCATTTAAAAACCTCTGTTAGGTTCATGTAAATTAATAATACAACTGATTTGAAACACTTTGCACATTATATATGGTTGTGATATTGTATGTGCGTGTGTGTGTGGAGGGGGGGCAGTAGGGAGCAGTGAAGGGCAGTAAGGAGCAGTGAAGGGCACAGTGGTAGGGTCCACCCAACATGACACCGATGCCAAAAACAGCTGTTGTATGTGTGATCTTTCTCACACACACACACACACACACACACACACACACACACACACACACACACACACACACACACACACACACACACACACACACACACAAACTGCAGCCATGGTCAGTAGTGACACAGCTGTGCCAGCTGTGAGTTATTATCTAATCTGAAGCTTTGCCCAGGGTTACATTTGTCAATCTGCTCCAGACAATCCAGAGAGACCAGGGGTTTCTGTGGTGGTTTACCAAAAAGAAAAAAGAAAAAAAAAGAAAAGCAGATTATGACAAAAATGTTTTCCTCCAAATCAGCCACAGGCCAACAGGTACATGTCCTCAGCTATCTGGTTGGAGCACATTACACAAATGATTTAGGGATTTCTGTGAATCTGTGTGTGTGTGTGTGTGTGTGTGTGTGTGTGTGTGTGTGTGTGTGTGTGTCTGTGTGTGTTGTGTTGGATTATTATTGATGTATTTATTTTTAATTCTAATTATTAACAATTTTTAATTCTCCTGCTGTATTTCTTCAGTAATTATCACTTAAATAGACATTATTTTCCAGGAGACTTTTACCCAGAAATTCCAGAAGACATCCACTGTGATCCACCCCTCACTTGTTTATGTCTCTGTAATATTGCTGGTTTCACATTAAACACTACAAACTGACAGACTACCAGAGCAATCTTTCACCATGTTCAGTACACCGCATTGTCCAGTGTTGGGAAACTCATTCAAAAGTGGAGTGTAGTGCTAGGCCAGACTCACTAAGGCTCTCCTAAATAAATTATATACTATTGTACTCAATATGGGAGGCAAAACTTTTGCAAAAAAAAGTTCTGTTCATATAGATTAGTAGATCTGTAGTAGATTGGTTAAAGTAGCCATTGGGATAAAGAATCCTACATTAGATAACAGAAAATAATAGATAGGTAATCTAGTTTAATTAGCTTGGTGTTTGATAGTATGTGTATCTAAATTTAGCTAGCTAACAACCCTTACGCTACTGCTAATTTACATATAATTAGCTGGCTAAGTCACATGAAACATGAAGCTAACTTCACATGCTAGTGCTGGTGTGATAGGTAGTTTATAAAAAAATTAATGAATTATTGTGCGCCATTAAAACAAACCATTGCTTCTGTTACATAATTGTGTTTTAAATTATGTTTAAGACAGTTGGCTAAATTGAAATCACTATTTCGGTGAGTGTTAGTTCACTACTTTCACCTAATCAGGAGCTTCTTCCTGTCTGTCTGGAGCTTCATATCACTGGTCTGCTGAGCTGCAGCTGGATACTACAGAAATATTTATTACTTACACACTATTTGATTTAAAAAGTGATGATGCTACTACCTTTCTATTGGAAAATGTACTTAAACTAATAGCTTCACTACTTGTAAAAGTGTACTGCACAGCATTATCTATATCCCTGATCTTAGTCGCTCATTCATTGCTTATGTCTACTTGGGTTGTGTTCTTATTGTGTCAGTTTGTGTGCATACATTTATGCATTTCATCCAGAGAGACGACGGAGAGAGAAATCTGCTTAAATAGCCAATTTGTGTGTGTGTGTGTGTGTGTGTGTGTGTGTGTGTGTGTGTGTGTGTGTGTGTGTGTGTGTGTGTGTGTGTGTGTGTGTGTGTGTGTGAAACATTAAAATTTAAAGGAAAAAATGTGTTCATGCAAAATAATGATAATAATAAAAATAATAATGATAACAATAATAATAGTAATAATAATAATATAAATAATAACAATTATATTGTTATTATTATTATTATTATTATTATTATTATTATTATTATTATTATTATTATTATTATTATTACTAAATACCTTAAATGTCCCTCAGAAGACAGAGATCTGTATTAATTACTTAAAAAAATAACATTAGAATTAAAAATGAATTATTGAATGGATTAATTAATTAATGGGTCCTTCATAATACCTTTCACAAAAGCATTATGCATAGAGAAATACTTTGAAAATAGTATTTAATAACAAAAAGTTTAATATAAAATATGCTACCTCTCCCCACAAACACACAGAGATATAGGAATAAAGGGACACACACACACACACACACACACACACACACACACACACACACACACACACACACACACACACACACACACACACACACACACACACACACACACACACACTTTACATTCCCTCTCATTTTATTGATGAGTCTGTCCTGGGGTGCATCTTCATAATTGTGCATCAGAAAAGTGCAGCTCTGTGATGGATATTTGTACATAATAAGCTCAGATAAATAAGAGGCAGTGTCATTTTTCAACCATTTTATGCCATTAACACTATCTCCCTCTCCAACTGTCAGCTCCATAAAAAGCCTCAGATATATTGTGTTTTAATGCTCCCTTATAAAGGCGACATAAAAAAGCAATATCCGAGAGCCCGTCACTTTGATAAACAAAGCGGAATATTGATCTCTCTCCAAATTGGAGTGGAGAAAAAACAATAATGCTATATCTGTAGTAACATGGAATTACAAGTGGTAACTGTGTTAAATTCTGCTTCGCCTTGTCATTACTATGCAATTCTGTAGTTATTCCTGCAGAGAAATTCATGCGCCAAGATTTTGTTTTCTCTCCCAGGGAGCCAAATGCAGCGTCTGGAGCCGTGATTCAAGCCTTTACCTCTCCTATGTGGAAGCCAGGGCCCCTAACCCTGAGTGTATCTGTGATTATCCACAGCCGAGTGCTCGAGCAGTCGATAAAGCCTCGGATAAATAGATGAGCCCGGGCCTGTGGTAAGTACACAGGCAGCCTGTGGCTCTGTCACTCTTCACAGCTGTGGTAAAACTACATCAAAGCAAATATCCTTAACACATTCCTCAAGAAGGGGGTAAAGAGAGAGAGAGAGAGAGAGAGAGAGAGAGAGAGAGAGAGAGAGAGAGAGAGAGAGAGGGGAAAAAAAACTTTAACAAGCAAGCTACCTAGAGAGTTAGTGCTCCACATCTTTTTACAAATAGACTTGCACCGCTCGAAATCGTTGCTCTGTGAGCACTGTGTGAAGTTTCCTCGCTCGTCTCTCTTTCTCTATATTAAATCGACCAATCAAAGCGTGTCAGTCATGCCGGCTGCCCAGGGCTTGACAGCTTGGCAGCTCCGATGCGAGAGCGCCTCATTCATTCTTATGACACACTTCCGATATATCCATGTCTGACTCTCACAAGGCCCATCAGACCGAGCAAAATTGCTACGCAGAGCTCTCTGATCCAGCGCTGGCTGGTATTAACAGACTGCCTGATATCTGATCTGTAACATGGACAAGAACATGTCGAAAGTGAACATTATTGACATTATGCACATGAACATGTTTGCATGTAATGTCATGCAAAGGCCAATGTTTTCTTTGTCATCTTTTAGATGCTCCTTACATTAAATATGCAGCAAAATGATTAAAAAAAAACAAGTTTGTTTCTAGGTAGGAGAACCGGACATGGCCGATGGGATGCAGGAGATCAAAATTTGGCCATGGAAGTGTGTGATCCTATCGATAAAGACAAAAAAGTGGATGTGGGTGTGTAGAAATCTTGGGGGCATATTAAGGTTGCCAAAGGGTTTGAGAAATGTATATAATGACTGGAGAGATTTTAATGTGGCAAGAACAATTGGCACAGTTGTGGTTCTCATACTTACATCCATTAACTCAGAACCCTGTATACATCATTATATAAGATTATTATTATTATTATTATTATTATTATTATTATTATTATTATTATTATTATTATTATTATTATTAGGAGTAGTAGTGGAAGTAGTAGTAGTAGTAGTAGTAGTAGTAGTAGTAGTAGTAGTAGTAGTAGTAGTAGTAGTAGTAGTAGTAGTAGTAGTAGAAACTTTTAAACTTTTAGTAAACTTTCATTCAAATGAAGGACAATCTGCTGCCTTGAAAAACTAGAATATAAGGAAAAAATAATAATAAAAAAAAAAGATTGAATTCCTTACAAAAGTATTAGGTTGTATTATAGTCATTCATATTAATTCTAAGACTTCCTTTGCCTTTTCTACAATCATAACCAAGTATTCAACATGTGCCTTATTCGATTAATGACTAAAAATAAATGTGGATGTGATGTGAGTTTTTTCCTAAAATCACGTTTAAACTTTTTTTTACTGTAAATATCTTTTCAGGCATCAAAGTTTGTGATTATATGTGCCATCGTATCATGTACAGTATATCGGCATTGCAGAATTCCAAAATGACTCCGCCAACATCCACTAGTATTTTTGATGACGATGATGATGATGATGATGATGATGATGATGATGATGATGATGATGGTTATGACCAATCCTAATGTTATGACTTTGGCTTCAGAAGCGTTATGCACCCTATTGTAAACGAAACAGTTGAACAGGTGATAAATGCAGTCTAATTGTTCTAAAGTCATGTATAAACTATGGAGAGAATTTTCCTACTTTAAAGATATGAAATCACTGTTTGCAGATTTTACTTACTTTTAAACTGTTATTTTAAAACTGAAGCTGTTTTCAAGAATGATTCTTTTGTTCTTGATGCACTTTTCGCTCCTTGAAGGCCGCGAGCCATAACAGGTCGTTTGTGCTTCATTTCCAATAATAAGCACCCCATCTTATCTTTGTTTAGCTGCAAAAAAAGTTAATAAGCTTAGTATTTTAGGCAGCATCACAAATTATTGGGCTGCCGGGTAAAAGATTGCACAAATACCACTTAAAAAAAAATGCAAGGCACAAAATACACATACATCAAAGCCATTTTAATACATATCTTGCAATTATTATATGTTCTCAAGAGTTTCTTATCTCTGTGATTAATTTTAAAAAGCTGTATTTCCGTATCCTTGTTTTAAAGTAATAATTTTTCCCCTAATAAGAGACCTGTCCCAAGTAAGGCTGCATGTACTGGGTAGAAGTAATAATTAACTGCCAATTAAGCACAACTGCCCCTGAGTAAACTAAAAAAGGTCACTTTTGTCACGATGTGTGGAAGGGAGAACATTTTTTTCACTTTTATTTTTGCATTTGTTTGGCCGTAGTAATTAACATTCGGTTGAAGTGAAATATCATTTTTAACTCCTTTTTCAAGCATGAGACCAAACCAAACCCAACAAGGGCACACCATACACTGTCAGAACAGTAATTGCTGTGTTTTCATGTCCGGATTCTCAAAAAGTATCTAGATTAAACACATTAGTAAGAAAGGGCTCAAAACACATGAACACATGCTCACACCCCGGCCAAGTAGAATGCATTTGTGACATAATGATGTGTGACAGCGTGTGTGATGTTTTCTCTTCCTCTCATTAGCATGCACTCGAAGCAGCCAGACATTACCTGTTGATGGCAGGGCAGAGGCACATGCTGATGGACAGATTGATGGGCTAGCTGATGAATTCCTGGCAGGTGCTTTGTCAGAGGAGAAGCAATTTAAACCTCTGGGGGAGAGGAGCCATTTGGAGTTCACACCAGCGCTCTAATGTGGAAAACAGTCAAATCTCAGCTCTCCCACTCATAATTAAACCAGCGCACCGCCGCCGAGCTTAACGAGGGCTGGAATGGGAACATGTGTCAGCCACTGAGAGTCCTCTTACCCATCGCTACGCATCAGCCTGGCTCTGATATAGAAAAATGTCCACCTGGGGGTCAATCTCCCTTTCACACGCAATGACTGATAGATCCAATACCCTTGGAATCAGATAAAACTTTGACGAATGGCTAGGCAGCATGCTGTTGGGAATCACTTCGCCCTGCATCCATGTCGACCTGTCCCTCTCCCATCATGGCACCCACTGGCTTTGATCAATGGTTCCCAGCACCACGGCTTCGCGGGCCGCACAGCGTCACGATTAAAAGAGCTGGAGGATATTGCTTTCCCACCATTCTCTCAAGGAGAGAGAAAACTTCATAAAACTAGGGTGACAGCGCTTTCTCCTCTCGGCCCTCGCACTCTCCCCTGTCTGCTGGCTGATCCGGATTGATCTGAGAGCTTTGGCTGATTGGAGAACAGAGCATCATGGTTGAGAATGAGAAACATGAATTCCTTACAATGTCTCATCTGCCGTGGATGTGTTTTTGAGAGAGGACACTCTGTTGTCAGCCAGTCCCAGTGCTCAGAAACTAAAGGTGCCTTCTAGAGCTCTATGTATCAATATTATAACAACTGTCGCACATAAAACACGTTTTCTGTAGCTGTTGTCAAATAAGCTCGACAATATAGAACTGTTTGACAGCAGAGAAAGCAGCTTTTTATTTTATTTTATTTTATATATATATATATATATATATATATTATTTAATCCCATGAAACACCACTGTGGAATACAATAGTGTCAAGTCTCAATCCACAACCACAAACTGGTTGAATCAAAAACAAATGCAATTTTTAAAAAAATATTTCTGTGAATACATCCTTATTTTATTTCGTTTTTTATAAGTTTTTTAGAAACCATGAATTATCTTTTGTTCACATAATAAATGCTATATTTTTTATTATTATTTTATTTCTCTAGTACTCTTACAGGAAGTAATAATAATAATAATAATAATAATAATAATAATAATAATAATAATAATAATAATAATAATAATAGTCAGTCCTTGCACATTTTAATTGGCTGCAATAACAAAGTCGATAATAATATCAAATTGCACAGAAGTATAACTTGAAAACTGTTTACTGGGCAATGTCATGACCTTTGATGTTTGTAAAAATAAAAAGTAAAAATTCTTAAAAAGTTTAAGAAATTGTATCTTATGGAAGTGTATTTAAGTAAAATAGCAGGTATTCATTTCCAATAACACTTGAGTAACAAAGAACAAACCCACCTCTTAGTCATTTCCATATCAGAACCATTCAGGAAGCTTTATACTTAAGTCTTATTAATGAGAAACATGGTAGATGAGTGCAGTGAGTGTAACAACTTTAGAGTGGACCTCATCAATATTAGGAGGACTCATTACTTTTTTTATTAATAATATAATAGGTATGTAGCATACCGTAACAGCTATTACTCCTCTTTCTTGTTATATCAGCAGCCCAAATGCTGTTCATCCCACTTAGTGTCCATTTTCACTGGAAGGATGAACAGGAAATCAAAGACAATGACTAGAACACACAGCAGCTAAAAGTGAGAAGCAAAGATTATCCAGTGTATACGTCCTTCACCTCAGTTCATTTGTAAACTGAACTAATAAACAATGTGAATAACTGACTTTCCTGAGGGAGATACAGACACGGTGTTTTGTAGCTTTTTGTTTGCTCCCACCATCTTCCATCAGTCCCATCCCCAGGACTCCCGGCATGAGCCCAATAAATCAGCGCCATAGCTCCCCCCACAGTGATAAATTGATCTGGCGATTAGTGTGATATATAGTCCAAAATGTAAATAATAACAAGTGCTGCTAATTGGTACGCTACCTGGCAACAAATCAGTAATGCTGTGTACTTGATACAGAAGGGGGCCTTTGTGCTTCTCTACATCCCAATCATTAAGAAATGGTGTCACTGCACCCTCCCCACCACCACCCCAACAGCCCAACCCCAGTCCTTTTGTCTATTGCTTTTTCTTCTCTTACTGTTCTGTGCCAGTTCTTTGTGTATTTGTCATATCCTCACAGCTATTGTTTGTTTAAGGTCACGTCTGAAACCAACTGCTGTTAATCATACTACCCATTAGCATAATTTGTAGAACAATGTTTTTACTAGTAACTGTAACTTTAGATCATGATTTTTTTGGAGGGTTTTACTTATAAATATTGTTTGACTATCTCTATTTTAGTAAATGAAAAGACAGAAGGGGATGTTAGTAGGGCTAAAGGATACCTACAGATACACAAGCTGACACCAAACTTAATCATTCTGAAGGTTTTATACAAAGCGACACACGATTGTGGGCCCATTTGTAGTAGCTTGGTAATGCTATGATTAGCCATCTACCTTATCCACTGTTAAACATGATATCCTAATTAACATATTTAAACTTATTTCTACTCTTTATCTCTGACAACTTGGATATTAAACACAGGTTTTTGTGTTTTGAAAGAAACCTGAGAGTCTGGAATACTTTTGAGTTGAAAAAGAGCTCATCTTCATGTTTACTCACTTCTTTATAGGAGCAGGTAAACTTTCATTAGATCATTTTGAAATGTTTTACAGTGTAGACACACATATAGCTTGACTTTAACCCAAATAAGCAGTTCTAAAGCATGCTGTAAAAATTGTAGAAGTTCAATTTTAATGTTAAACAGTTATTAGACCCGAATAAACTACCACAGACCTTAATTTAGTCTTAGTCCCGAGGTGTTGATCACAAAAACTCTGTATATTTTCCCTAGCACTCAACTGAGTTTTATTCTACTTTACATTTGACCTTATGCAACTTATGCATTATAATGGCAATATACATCCATGCATATACCAAATTATTACTTTCATTCATTCATTCATTCATTCATTCATTCATTCATTCATTTTCTACCACTTATCCGAACTTCTCGGGTCACGGGTAGCCTGTGCCTACTGTATCTCAGGCGTCATCAGGCATCAAGGCAGGATACACCCTGGACGGAGTGCCAACCCATCGCAGGGCACACACACACTCTCATTCACTCATGCAATCACACACTACGGACAATTTTCCAGAGATAAATTATTACTTATACAATCAAATTATACAAATACAAGCAAACCTGAGCTCAATTTACAGGATATTTAGTCTCATCTTACCTCTCAAGAACACTCCAGTAAGCGGATTAGCGCCATAAATTGCCTTTATATGTGAGTTTCCACCTTACATCTTGTGTTTTCAAGAGATGGTCTAGTTCACCACAACCCTCACCAATATAAAACAACTACTTACAACAAATGAATGAATTAATTGTTTGACCTTTTTAATTTTTTTAAAAAAAACTTTTTGTGTGTATTTGGGACCAAATGGGTTACGGCACTGAACCTGACTTTGAACTTTAACCCATAGCAGCACAGAATAATGGCAACTTTGATTTTTCATTCACTCCACAATCATCCTGCTTCACCTGTGTTAAGTTTCAGGTCTCCTGTCTTGCTGATTTACACTTAGAGCTGAGAGAGAATTACACAGGGAAGGGATGTCAGTTAGCAGGTCATTGACAGAAGCTGGGTGAGAAGATGTAATTAGTGTGGGATGTATGGGAGCACTTAAAGCCCTAAAATACTGCTGATCAGGACAAGTTATCGACAGACACTCACACATCACTGGCCAACAGCGAAAAAACCAGACACTTTATATTCAGACCTTTGCAAGGAATGTGATGTTCTTGTTAGCACACAGCATTTGTCTTAAATGTAAAACAAAACTGTGTGACAATTGGATTAGCCCAGGAACTTCATTTTTCTTCATTTTTCTCCTTTCAGTGTAATGTGGTGAAAAAGCAAGTAAACTCACTAATTCAAGGAGGATGCTGCAATCAGAAGGTTTGCAATGTTAAATGTTCAGTGACGACAGAAAACAGAAGCGGATCGAAACTAAACACAGAGAGCACTCAAGAAAGAGAAAATGTGAAACCATCAGTCAGTTCAGGACTGGATATGTTTTCATTTCCTGAGTTTCCATGCCAAAGGAAACAAGACTGATACCTAAAGTCTCTGAATCACCAGATTCTCATTGCCATTGCCAATAAATAGACAAATAAATAAGGATTGTGTATTCAGAAGTCTACAGCCATGTACCCAATAGTCTTATTATATCCTGATTAATAATAAAATCAAGAATATAGTTTATAACCATTTTACTACTATGAGGCGGCTTTCAACATATCAATCAACCCCTAAGCAAGATCTGTTTAGTTATAGACCAGACATTTTAAATTTCACTCCATTCCGCTCCAATGTTAACTAAGCAATATACCAAAAAGTATGAAAAGAGGATCGGTTTCATAAAATGATGCAGAAGAATGAGCATGATGAGATGGGAGAAAGTGTGTTACATACTTTACCTGCTATCTAACTGTGATATGATATGCTCCAGTGGTTTTATGAAACAAGTGTGATTCAAAGCCGGCCCTTTTCACTCATCGGAGCACTTCCCTTTTATGCAGCGAGAGCCAAATCGACTGGATCTCAGTGGTGTGGCTTGTGCTAGCATGCTGGCCATGTGCTGTGACCAGTGTATGCAAAGCGTGGTATTAGTCACAGGCTGGCTAGCCTGACAGGCCTGCGGTGTGAGGGAGATTAATGCCGGCCAGAGCCACTTTATTATCGTCACTCTCTTCTTTCTCTCTCGCCGACTCTGCCTGGCCACTCCAGCCTGCCATTAATTGTCTGCTCCCTCCTTCCCCCTCTCCCTAGTGACGGATACAGAGAGGAGGAGTGCACAGACACCTGCCTTTGGCCTTGACAACCCTCCCCTCACTGCACTCACCTAGCGTGTATGCACACACACACACACACACACACACACACACACACACACACACACACACACACACACACACACACACACACACACACACGCTCAAACATACTTTGGCCTTAGTGGCCAAGCTACTCTATGGCTGGGGAATAAATGTCATTTGTGGTCACTTTCCTCTCTACGGCACTCCAGTCTGCCAGGAGACATACAGGAAGTAGAAACAGCTGTCCTCTTTTCCTCTCCTCTGTGCTAAAATGTGCTTTCTGGCCCTGTTTTAGCTACTTGAGAGATTTGAGTAACATCCCACAGAGTTAATGTGAAACTCTTTGCAGAAAATGGTAGGCCTGTCAAGTGCATTTTAAGAACATTTTCAACAAGTTATAGCAATTTCCCCTTTTAAAAGACTCTAAAAGCCTTCTTAAAGGGCTCTCTAGAATCTACAGCAGAAGCTCCTACAGTACAAAAGAGGACTTTATCACCGAGTATGGATGCAGTAGCATAACACAAATCTGGGGGTATTATCCATGATGAATTGCAAATACTGTGTTTTTGGAATAATAATTTTTTCTTGCGTAGCAATGAAAATGTCTAATGAGCTGACAATTGTCAGAGCAGAAACTCTGAGGAGGAGCAAGTTAACATGATATTTATTTAAACAGGCAGACAGATCCAAAATGTAAGACAATCACAAAACGTTAACGTATCCAGAGCGGGAATCAAACCAGTAACAAAGGTTTAACAACTGAAAGATCACACAGTTACTGTTAAAATATTTTGTAGTGTGGCTTAAACGAGAATTTCACACACACACACACACACACACACACACACACACACACACACACACACACACACACACACACACACACACACACACACACAAACTTTGACTTATAAAGGTGAATTGTGTGTTTGTATGTAATTCAGAACAGGTGAGTGCAAAGTGCAAGGGTGTTGTGGGAAGTGGAGTCCGACCTGGCCATGTTTGTAGGCCACTGTGCATGATGGGAAGTGGAGTATGTGGTCTGATTTGACATGACGAGAATAATATTAATGCTTTTTTTCTTGTCGTTGTTTTCAATGCAAATAGGTGCAAAAAACACATACACCTAATATCTCATGTTGAGTATCCACATCAGATTATTCGCTCATATTATTTGGGATTTTTCACAGAATGGGATGAACAAGTGAGACCGCGAGTTCAGCTAGACTGCCTGAATCTATAGTGTTGGCTAAAAAGAAATCAACCCCAGAAATACTTCTTAATATAATTTTTTGTATTTTTGGCTTGGCTCCAAGTGAGGATAGTCATGTAAGGTGATTACAGAGTGAAATATCATGTAGATTTGATCTAGGTTCGAGTGATATTTTTCAGCATGCTTCACTGACAATCCAATAAAACATCATTCACAGTGATTGAGAAACTGCATATGAAATACAATTATCTTGTTTTTTCTCCAAAATGCCAACTCCAATCAGAGTAAACAGAGTAAATAGTACACTGAAGGACAGAACATTAACTTTAGTTTACCATGTATTGGTATTCAGAGGAAGCAAAGCACTAAGACATTAGAGCATAGTTTGCATCACATCATTTGTATTATGTCATATAATGAAACCCTGTGATATGTATTGCTCAGCCCTAATAATTTCACCGTAGAGCTATTGATAGATACCAGATTCACCCATCCATCATTGATGCAAATCATAATCTTGTTTTGTCAATCAGAAGGTAGCATTTACATGAATAAATTAAGCAACAGACAGGCAACCTTGAACAACCATGAAACACAAGAGAATGAGACTTTAAGGGTTTCTTTTTAGTGAGCTAACCAAATTCTTTGAAAAGAGCCTGAATGCACAGGACTTGTCAACAACCCTCATATACAGTATATTAACTGTACAATCATACTTATTAACATGTTGTAGGAAATTACAGATTGTATGCACTCAGATTCCACTCCAAGGTACATGTCAGAAAGAGCACATTCCCAAAAAGGCTTAAATATCATAAGGCAATACATTTAGAACTCTAAACTGGGCAAGTCGTGTCCTAATGGTTAGAGAGTCTGACTCGTAATCCTAAGGTTGTGGGTTCGAGTCTCGGGCCGGCCACGACTGAGGTGCCCTTGAGCAAGGCACTGAACCCCCCCAACTGCTCCCCGGGCACCGCAGCATAAATGGCTGCCCACTGCTCCGGGTGTGTGTTCATGGTGTGTGTGTGTTCACTGCTGTGTGTGTGCACTTTGGATGGGTCAAATGCAGATAACAAATTCTGAGTATGGGTCACCGTACTTAGCCGTATG
Organism: Tachysurus fulvidraco; assembly: GCF_022655615.1. Lineage (NCBI taxonomy): Eukaryota > Metazoa > Chordata > Actinopteri > Siluriformes > Bagridae > Tachysurus > Tachysurus fulvidraco. The sequence goes on from NC_062518.1 coordinate 8,028,218, forward strand.
TCACGTCAAATGAATAACCTTGATTAATTTAGTTTGGGAATGGCAGCAGGACTTCAAGGACCGTCATTATACAAATTGTATCACCCGGGCATTTGGGAGATTCTCAGTTCTTACACTCAATTTACATTTAAAGTGAAACCCCATTTAAACTACAAAGAGGAAAAACTGTATTAAATATTCGAGCCTGATTTGTCCTGACTTCTTCTTGAATCGATGAACCCGAAGTATTTTGTCAATGCTTAGCTGGAATAAACTTCTTCTCCATTAAGATCTTTACCCTCATCATTTTATTATCTTACAATGTCATGGGAACATTGAAAGAAGAAGAAAAAATTCTCTGTAGAAGAAGAAGAAAAAGGAAGTTTTCGTCATCTATGAAAATGGCTGCCAATCAATCCCCGCACCTACAAAAACCCACCCTTATATCTCTGTCTCCACAAACCCTGCCCCAAGGCGTGATATACCACACCCATCTCACCTCGACTAGTAACAAATCAACACATGGCCTCCAGTTCAGATAGGCGTGATGTAATTTTTGATTTCTCACCTAGCAGTTAACTTCATTACATTGCAGAGACATCACTGAATTATTTCTAAAGAACTTTTAATATCTACACTGAACTCCAGATTCATTGTTGGCCTTCATAAAAATGGGCAAATGTTCAGATATATCATTTCTCTCCCTGGAGTATATGCTTTGGTCCAAATACCAAAAGGGTAAGTGTGTAGTAAAATATATCAAACCTTATGTAATATGCCTAGACAGGAAGTACAAAGCCTTTTGAGATTCAGTCTCAATCTAGTATTCTATGCCACAATTTTATACATGCTTATAGCTGGTTAAAGCTGACAAAATGTGTTTTTGTGTGAACACGTATTCAGTGTAACTAACAAACGTTAATATTTCAATACATTCATTTTTTTTTTAATTCAATAACCAGTTGTTAGTGTATAAATCGCATGGATGGATTCTGTAATAATTAGAACAGTGGTTGTGCTGTATGAGCTTATTAAAAATCTGTAATGCACAGTTTACAGCTAGAAAAAAAAAAACTTGGTAAAATATACAGAGATTTGTTTACTAGCAAAACGCAACTTTCCAAAAAATGGTGGACGCATTTAGTCGGTTGTGAACCTATGAGGGTATACGGGATTATATGTATACACAGTGGAAATCTGAAGAGGAACAGGAATTTGGTTGTATTTCAAACCGGTGACATGATGTCCTAGAGAAAAGACACACTCACACATCACTGAGGACATATTGCAGTTTTGACAGAAGTAATGTATCGCACTGACGTGTTAATAACTTAGATATAATTTAGTTATTTAGAATATTTATAGCTTATCACTTTTGGGAAGTCCTGTATATCAGTACATGCATTACTTCATTCATTCATAAAAATGCTTCAACTGACATACAGTACAGTATCCATACCTTTAAGATGTGATTGTGAGAAGATTTGTATGGTCTTGAAACCAGAAACTCTTTCTCCAGAGACTAAATGTCAATTATGCATGAGTAAATTAGATGGATGGACAATTGGACAGATATTTAATTTGTATTTAGTTATTTCTTTTCTGTTAGCCATTTTAGTCTAATTAAGTTTAGTTTTAAGTTTTATCTGACATAACAAATTAATACTGCAATATAAAACTTAGGGAACTGTAAAATAAGCAGAACTATGTTGACTACATACTACAAAAACAACTGGCTTCAACTATTATTTATTTATTTGTTTGTTTGTTGTTTGTTTGTTTGTTTGTTTGTTTGTTTGTTTGTTTGTTTGTTTTAGTATAATACTCTATATGACCAAAAGCTCATCTTTTACATGTATTTATTTTTGTTTACAATGTAGTTTATCAGTAGACACCAACATACAATATGCCCTTTAATAAAAGTTTTGTTTATTTGATATTTGGTTGTTTGTTTGTTTATAAAAATACCTAGGGGGCAGCATGCAGCAGCTTTATCGGACAGATCCCGGGTTGATTCTGAGCTCAAGTTACTCTTTATGTGTCCTTTCGCATTTTCTCCCTGCATCTGTACAGGTTTCCCCCAGGTTCTCTAGTTTACCTCTGAAGACCATGTCAGTAGGTGCACTGGGTATGCTAAAACTGCCCCTACAGTAGGTGTGAATGTGTGTGCATGATGCCCTGTAATTGTTCCAGCGATTGACTCTGTATCCACCAGGACTCTAAATAGAATAAAGCAGTTTCAGGAAACGAATGAAGGAATAATACCTTTATCTAAACACCTTTTTTCAGTTGCCTGTAATCAGATCTCCAGAAGCCTCTTCAACAGGACCTTCAAATAGTAAACAAGATATACACAGACATGCTGCATGCACATATGTACTATGAATGTATTTAGTACAGTATTTAACACAAATTGTGGATACTTTATTTCGTCCAGAAGACAGCTGGACACCCCGTCACTGTGTATTAAAGTTGTACAACAACACGAACAAGCTCTCATAAGTAGCATACAAATTCCATGTGGGGATGAAGAGATGGGTGGTTCTGTCAAGCATATGCCCATGTTTATTTCCATTGGGCATTTAGCAGAACAGCTCTCTCACTTGAAATCCATCACATGCTGCAAAACGAGTCCTCCAAGAAATCCTTCTCTCAGTTTATATCAACTTCCTAGCTGACAGCGCATGGCCATTAAAAATTAATTACACAAGACAGGCACTAACAGGCTGGATATACACAAGCCCACTGGGAAAGAGACAACCCAGATGTCAGGATGGGCCGCCACAGATAATCCAGCACACACTACACTCACACCCGCAAACACACACACACACACACACATGCACGCGCATCATAAAACCCACACATTCCCAGAGCACCATCGCCAGGCAGATAGCAAAATGCCATACAGGATTTAATATTTGGCCCAAAAGGTGGTGAAGCAGCTAGCATTTTAAAAGAAGTTAGATTATGTGAGAGCGTGAAGGTGTACTGAAGCAAAAAGAGCGAGAGAAAATGAAAGGAAGAGGAGAAAGAGATCATGGAAGGGAGGGTACAAGAGATAGAGAGAGAGATGCAGTGTAACATCCTTCAAAAGCTGACATTAAGTATTCAGATGCTACAAAAAAGCAAAGCGTTGGCAATTAAAATAATCAATCTTCCCGGTGACGGTGTAGCTAACATCTGTTCAATAAGTCCCCAGCTCTCCGCCCGGCGGGAACGAAGGGAGTAAAGGGAGAAGAGGAGGTCCACTTTTAGCTGTCCTTCAGTGATGACACCCCCTCCAACTCTTACACACACACACACACACACACACACACACACACACACACACACACACACACACACACACACACACACACACACACAATCAGTGTGTCCAGTCCACACGGACATGGTGTCAGATGGTTCTGCTGTGTTGTTTCCTTTGTTATAAATAACAACAGGCCACCTGGACTTCCTCTGTGTGCTGGTTTTACCGTCACTCTGGTAAAGGAGGTGTGTGTGTGAGTGAGAGATAGAGATAGAGAGAGAAAGAGAGATCAAGCAAGAGAAAGAGAGAGAGAGAGGGAGAGAGAGGCTGTGTGTGTTAATGATCCCGCAGGCTATGGGCATCTCCTCCCTCCTCATCCCAGGCTAATGGGACGGATGGGATTCGGGGTAGGAGTGACGGATGACAGAGACGGATGGCCCAGGACAAAGCATGTGCTGACAACCAGTGAATACGGGGCAACGTTGCAGAAAGGTCAACGCCGGGGAGAGAGAGAAAAAGGGGGAAAAGTGAGCCTCGCGTGACTTTCAAAGTTTCTCCATCGGTGCTTGTTTGTGAGGGTGTGTGTGTATGTGTGTGTGCATGTGTGTGTGAGTGAGTGAGTGAGTGAGTGGAAGGGGGATAGAGCAAGAAAGGTATGATAAAACCAGGGTAGTTTGTGTACCACTCGAATATACTCTAGGCTTATAGCACATTAATTGTCAGGAAGTGTAACTCACTTTGATATATTAATCTAAGCAATTCATATATATAAGCAATTCACATGTATATATAACAGGTCATAAATCTAAATCCGGGACAAAATGGCAACATACTGTACAGGTAAGATCATAGTGTACAGCAAATAATAATTATAAACCCTTTGTAGCTTGTAAATATACAATAACTTTGGTGATAGTGTTAGATTGTGTTATTTATTTATTTATTTATTTTTACAAAGTACGTTGTGTACGCTATGCCCTCAGCTATGTGATCTGAATAAACACATTTACATGCCAGATAAATGATAAACAAAATAACAACATACACGAGAACAATTACTACATGAAAATAAAGGAATTATATAACATAATTGTGTAAAAAAATGTGAAAAATACAAATAAATGCACAAGGTGAAAAATAATGACATAAAAACGTGTACAGGTTTTCTGTAAAAAAAAATACTACACACAACCTGTGTAACTTTTCATAATAATTGAGTCTTCACAAGCATAAGACCATGTTGGGCCTTACAATAATGTAGATGACATCCCTGGTGTGCACTTAGTGCTAAAATAGACCTCTAGAATACTCCTGGCCTCAACCCAAATCCCACATACATCCACAATGATTTCCTTTTGACACAGTGCCAGAGCCCTATTTTCTGAGCTACCTGTATGTATATATGTCTTGATAGTTCCAGGTTAAAGCCAGTCAGCTAAAAGAGTGTGTGTAATGGTCCCTTTGCAGTGTGAACTGGCAGCAAAGCAGATACTAGTGCACATAGCAAGCTTTCAATTATGATGTGCGTACATCTCAAGAAGCATCCGGCCCAAAGCAGGAAGCATCCCAAAGGATCAAATCTGGCACGTTCCCCTACAGCATGGAGGCCGCAGTCAGGGTTGATTTAAGAGGCGTGTGAGTTTGTGTGATTTTATGTAGGAAGAAAGGTTTTGCACCACATTCGTGTTTGTCGTTGTATGTTCACCACAAGCTCTCTGAATGTGCATGTGCTGTATTTGTGTGTTTGTGAGTGTGTGTGAGCATGTGCACACTATATGCTTCTATCACACCAGGGACACTTGTACATTGCCACGCTCTATTCCACTGTCAGTGACCCCCGTACATGGCCCCCCTTTCAAGCACGCTGTTTCTAATCCAAAACAAATGATCTCTCGAAAGTACAGGGCGAAGGTGGGAGGGATGAAGGGAGGGATTCGGTGGGCAAAAAAAGAAAAAAGGGGGAAGAAAAAAGAATCCAGAGCATTATCACCTTGGCCAAGCATCAGGAGCTTAGAAAAAAAAAGAGAGAGGGAGAGGAAGAAAAGAAGGTCTATGGGCAAATTCATCTTCCCCCCTGCTACAATCAATCTCTGGCCAAAAGAAATACACAATAACTAGGCAGGAAGAGGCCAAGATTTATGGGCTTGAGACATCTCCACTGACCAGCAACCACCTCACCCCATTCCACTCCTCTCTTCTTTCCCTCTATCCCTCTTCACAACCCCCTCCTTCCTCTTCCTCTCCACCCCTGAAACACTTACAATGATGTACTGCCCTCGCCGACTGTTTTACAAGTACATTAGCTTTATTTAATGAGATCAGCAAGTCATTTAACAGATGCATATGGAGCGCAAGGCAAGAGACGCCCACTTACTCAACTGCTCTTTTATGTTGCAAAGTACACTTTGGATCTGATGTCCTGATGTATGGAAATGTGAACATGGTCCTCACTTAAGTGTGGGAGTCAAAGCCGAAGACTATTTGTATATGGATATGTCGGAGTAGCAAGATTTATGGCATGTTTGGCCCGAGGTATGTTTAGAAGTGCTTTCAGCTTGAGATACATGCGACTTACAATACTTTTTTTTTACAGTGAACTAAAAGCTTGCATGCATACACACACTTAGTATATGCAGTGCAACTACATTATACTGTATGTGTTATGAGCAAGGTTTAAGTCATTGCTACCGAAAAAGATTTAGGGCCCAGGTGGTCCCGGTGTAATACATGCTGTGGATTGTGTACACAAAGATCAACTTCTATCATGTACAGCTCTTACTCAACAAACAAACAAACAAACAAATATATTTAATCTTTATAGTGAAGAGGAACTGTTTAATAAAATTAGCTAAGCATTGCCAGAATGCTAGTAAATGAGCTATTTTTAAGCTATTAGGATCTTTAATTAGCACATGGTAGCTAGACCCCGCCCCCTTTCCCCATCACCACCACACACACCCCCAAAAGTTTATTGCTGATGAACATATCAAACTTGCTAGTGTTACACTGAGTTGTTACTGCATTAGCTAATAGCTAGCTAGCTAGCTAGCTTGATAACTGCTTACAATTACATGATTAAGTAATGTCCATTCACCCAATTTAGAGATGCTCATCAGCCTACACTGCATATATTTGTACCATGAGATAAAACCAGAGTACTCAGAGCAAACCTCTATATCATCCAAACCCCAACCCTGAAGGCAAACATGCTGACCAATAAGATGCTAACCATTCCAAATGCAATTTGATTTTCATTCATTCATTCATTAATTCATTCATTCATTTTCTACCGCTTATCCGAACTTCTCGGGTCACGGGGCACCTGTGCCTATCTCAGGCGTCATCGGGCATCAAGGCAGGATACACCCTGGACGGAGTGCCAACCCATCGCAGGGCACACACACACTCTCATTCACTCATGCAATCACACACTACGGACAATTTTCCAGAGATGCCAATCAACCTACCATGCATGTCTTTGTAACGGGGGAGGAAACCGGAGTACCCGGAGGAAACCCCGAGGCACAGGGAGAACATGTAAACTCCACACACACAAGGCGGAGGCGGGAATCGAACCCCCAACCATAGAGGTGTGAGGCGAACGTGCAAACCACTAAGCCACCGTGCCCCCTGCAATTTGATGTTAATTTCTATAATACTTTACAAGCTTCTCAAAGCTTAGTGTGCTTAATAAATGCTGAGATTAAGCTATTTTGAACAAGATAATAACTCTACAAAGCTGTAATAAATCGAACTTTGATATTAGCATTAGCATTTCATGTCAACATTAGTGACGGTGTACTTACCTAGCCAGCTACACAACCTGACCTAGCAAGCTTGACTGCTTGCTAACATATTCTACAAGGAAATTTAACTGTAACATCACATTTTCTGGCTTATTGTTGCTTGATAATGTTTTATTCATCTTGCTAGCTTACAGAGAGTGCACTCAAGTTAGCTAACATTAGCAAGTTATCAGTGCTCGGTTACAACTTCTTAGATAACTTGGCCTGCAAAGGATAACACATCAACTGAAACATTATTTGTATACCGAGATGCTATAGTTATTTTTGTGTTCTCTATTTTCCTGAGGTCATTTTCAAATTGGCTGAAACACTCCATGTTTCTGCTGTAGTGTTTTCGCAAGAGGAAGTCAAGGCAGTCTCTCATACCAGTCCGACTTCTTTGAATTACACTATGAAATTAGTTGATGAACATGCTCGCGGGCAGTGTTCCGGCACTTTCCTTTATAAATACAATCGATCTGTGCCTGTGTAAGCCATCAAAACAGCAAACGAGAACCAACTTCCCTTTCTTTGCATGTTCTTGTACATTCTTATTAAAATACCAATTGATTGTGTGAGATGAAATTATAACTTTAATTAAAGCCTCTCCATACAGAGCTGTGCTAATAATTACCACATCTGAACAAATGAAAATGGCAGAAGTAATATGGATATCCTTATATCAAAGTAATTAAGATTTTGTACGAGGTTGATATATGTCCTTGTTTGTAGCCTTGAAGCAATAATATCAAGACGCACATTTATTTTCTAGATGTGATGCATGATAATTAATATAGAAAATAAAGTGGTTTATATACATTATAACACATTATATATGCATAGATACATACAAACATACATACATACATACAGTACATGCATATACAGTACGTTTTGCTGGAGAGGGATAAAATAAATACAGCATTTAAAATAATAATAATACTTTTTTAATACATAATATACTATAATATATATACACACACATATATATAATTTTTTAATAGTAGTATATAATCACCACTTTTTTGTAATTATATAAGGTAAATATAGCTACCGTACAGAATCAAGAAAAACAGCAGCAATAACTGTGTGTGTGTGTGTGTGTGTGTGTGTGTGTGTGTGTGTGTGTGTGTGTGTGTGTGTGTGTGTGTGTGTGTATGAATGCTTGTACATGTGTGTACATTTCCAGAGGCCCCAGAGATCAAGAGAGCAGCTCCTGCACTCAGAGGTAAAAATTCATTTCTTGAGCGCTATATATCAGGGTGTATTTGTTTAATGAGTGCTCCTGTGAAAAGATGTATAGAACATGTCAGGCGTCCACTTGCAGTGCGTTCTGGGAAGCAGATACCATCACAAAATGTGACCGCTCACTCTATCTCCACGCCCTGGCCGCTTTATCTCCAGCTTCCCAAGCCCATTATAAATGAGAGGCTATGGGAGAACAGGGAGCGAAAATAATGGACGGGGAAAAAAAAGCTGCACTAACGCACCCCAACCTGGCTGAGAGGGAAGAGAAAGAAAAGAATCTTCATCACCACTGTAGCTAGATAAACAATCTAGCCAGAGCAGAACGACCAAGGCATCTCTATGGGCTAAAAGTAGCCGTCACAGTTTAAACTTTCAGCTTAATATGCTGCGTTTGTGCTCGTTCTTTATCTGTTGCATCTCTTGCTCTCAGTCTCAGCAGGCTAGCTATTTGGCATGCTTAACTAACCTGTTTTCTCCACTGGCAGGTCCCTGCTCCCCTTAAGTTATGGAAATGATATGCGAGAGGCGGACATGGAGGTAATTAATTGTAACTTGGAGGATAATGTTGGCCTGTCAGAGATGTCTGCACGTTGTGTAACACTTTTTTAAGAGTAATGTGCTTAAACTGGGAGGATCTGTTAGTGGCCTATCTTAATTGCTGCACGGCCGGAATGCAAAACCGGGGGCCTCCTTTTCTCCTTCTGTTGTTTTTCCCCCATTTTCTTCCACCCCGTCTTCTTTCTGTCAGGGAGTTTTCAGTGTTTGTAAACACCTCATATACTGAAATAATACCAGTGGGATAAATCTTAATTAGGGAAAATGCATACTAGTGTTACTAGGTCTTAGGGGTTTTTTATGGTATTTCTTTTCCCTGAATCAAGCTATCGCTACAACAGGATGAAATTTTATTTTCGATTGGGCATTTTGACAATCACACAGTGGAAATGTCCTTTACACCCATAAACACTGCTTATACTGTATGTGTCACTCAACAGTAGTGGAGACACATGCAAAGAAACTGAAAAGCATAACATGAACCTAAAAAAACCCATTTTTGACATACATTACTAAGACTAGACAATATGTGACTAGCTTAGTGCTCATTCAACTTAAACATGAATCAGGTGCAAACAGTCACGTGATGTGCTTTGACGTGCCTGATGGGTTATGATCCTGCGCCATATTCAAAACAACCATTACAGTTGTGAGCGTTTTAATACGACGCTCAGTATCAGTTACTATTTTTGCTTTTTGTGCTTTCTGGTATAAATATAACAAGCTGCATTTTTTTTATTAACTTATTAACTAAGAATAAAAAAAAGGCTGGTGAACTAATGAATATTTCTAGCTGCTATAAAGTGAGATCACACAGATGTTCTATAACATATACAGAAATAGATTAATTAATTAATTGTTGACATAATGATTAAATTCACAGTTACTGAAAACTGCTCTACCAAAGTACTCTTAAGCTTCTTATACCTATGCCATTTTTTTCTTGATTATCTGTTGAGGGTTTGTTTTGGACTTTTCTGCGCTACAACATTATTTAACTTTAGAAGAACAGCGAAATAAAAAAAAAAACACATCGTGAAGACCTATGAATTGGCTATGAGAGGCACGATGTGTATGTCGTCTCTCTCAACCTAAACTAGCGCTTAATAAGCTCAGGAGAGACCAGGAGGAAAAGGAATAAATGTCATTGTTGCTGAAGGAAACTCTGCCCTGTGGGAGGCCCGATCATGCCCCCCCCCCCTCCTCTTACCTCTACGACACCTTCTGCCAAAAGCGTGTTCACACCAGTGACACTTCGTCCCCCAAAACCGTGGTGTGAAAACCCATCTGGATATGTAAATAAAGTAGGTGTGTGTGTGAGGACATGACAGCATCACTGCACCTGCTCTGCGCTCTACATGGGAGCTAAAAGCTTATTCAGGTCCTGTTCCTGTTCCCTTACCAACCAGCTGCAGGGTTTTCAGCAGGCTTTCTGTGCTGACACATACAGTGTGAGACATGTACGAGGACGAGGAGGACGGAACTTGGAAAACAGGGCTTCAAAAAGTCTGAAGGTAAGAGAAGCAACAGAGGAAGCAGTACTTACAGTACTTGGGTTTACAGGCACAAAAGGAGGAGGTTAAGAGGTGTAAGGAGTTACAGTAGGCGATCATCGCTATTATTTGTCTTAATTTACTTTCTACTTCTTAATGTACAGGTCTGTATTCCCTGTAGGATGGAGCTGTCCCCTGTAGGCTGAACCTCCTACAAGTGCACTGGGCTTTTTATTGACTGTCTGAGAATAGGAACATGTGGGAGGAGCCTGCAGGTTCCACCGATCAGAAAGGATGTCACATGGCAAGAAGAAAGTCTGGTAACAACCCCCAGGAGATGTTTCTCCGCCTCATGAAATGACACAGACACACTGCATACACACGGAAGCCAATTCCGGTGGTGTAATATTCTCACTTTAGTGTCAGTGCCTGCGAGTCATAAGCACTCCTTGGGTTATCCTTTGTCTACAGATCCTAAAATACTCCCCATTCCATCACCGGCTGTCCGAGCATGACAAAATCCAGTGGCTAACAGCCCAACAGAGACCAAGCTAAGCTTAATTAAGGCAGTCTTACGTCTGCATTCCAATCTCTTAAACGCTTCTCTCTACACTCTCCATTCCCAGTTCATGAAGCCATCATATGCCGCACTAATTCTTTACTTTTCATTGGTGATAGTTGACTCAAAACAATCACAATAAACAGCAGCACTCAATGATGCCTATACAGATGTTGGGTAAAACTAACAGCAAGGCAATGTTTAGGGCATCTGTCAGTCAAGCAGCCACATCGGATAGACCCACATCAATCTTTTTATCACTCTTCTCTCTGTGTTTTGATTTGATTCATCATGGTGATGGCCTGACATGAGCCAAACGACCTTTTCCCCGTGCCAACATCACAGCTCACCATGCCACTACACACACTCTCTCTTTGCTTCCTTCTCTGAGAGGAAATCAAGAATGACATGATGTGTAATGAAGATGGTCACATCCAGAGTGACCTGATCAAGACTAGCAAGGTGGTCAAGGAGGTGGCTCATGAAGAGCTGGTACACCAGCCTGGCTAGATGTTTGAAGAATTACAAAAAACAAAGAAGACCAAAAAGGACAAAACCATTAACATGACTGTCAATTTCAAGCATACTTGGATATTCAAAACCAAGTTACAGCTCTATAAAGATGAAATGATTTGAAGATGATTTAAAGGTGCATTGGATGCATGTAACATAAATGTAGGTTTCCAAGCTAAATATTTTTTCAGCTATTTAATACCCTTGTCCTTATACAATGGCTTAAACTATTGTTTCTTTATTTATAATATCATTTCTACATATTTTTCCATTACTAAGAAATGAAAACTATTGACTATTGCACCTTTAAACGTACAGTGCAGACTTCAGTTTTGTTTAAAGCCATAGAAGACAATGAAGACATGGTAAAAGAAAGACAAATACTGGGTAGAAATTGTTAGTGGACTGGAGCATAGCATCCATCCTTGGGCTTGTATGGTTTTCTAATATTGTTATGAAACCCTCCTACATTATTTCATCATGAGCGGCTCCCTTATCACCATGATAAATAATAGTGACTGGATTTCTCACTGTAATCAAAACCCCTACTGTAATTCTTCAGGAGCTCTCCGTTGCCTCGGCCATCGCTCATATAAAAACAGTGGATTCACGTCTTGCTCATCAGCCGTGCAACACATCTGAGAAATTCCACATTAAACACAGCGAAACTAACACAGCGCACCATAACTCAGAGCTTTTATGATTGTCATATAATGACAGTCACACTCGACTAGAGATGTGGAATTAAAGGTTGAGGAAATGGCCCACTCTATGCTGCTGTATAAATATCATGAAGAGGCGAGCATCTCCAGCGTTAAATACATCACCGAAGCCTCCCCGAGCTCATGTGACATATGCTGCTGGGTAAATCTATAGAAGCCTCTGGAACATTCTTCTTGAGATCCTGTTTCTGGAAATATCTGGATGATGGATGTGGAGACGGTCAGTAATGAACCAGGAATTCAATCATACGAGTAGCTACACATCTGATAATGTTTCTGGGACACAGTGACGAAGGCTCTGGGCTTCTAGTTATAAGAAAATAGAATTATAAATTATGTCTTTTTCTAAGCCTGGATTAGTCTGTGATATTTCTTTGATTTATTGTGTCTTTTAGCATATAGTGAGTACAGTAGTAACAGAAAAAAAATCACAACAAAAGAGTTTTGAAAATGGCACAAAATTGAACATTGGAATTACATGAAAGAGTTTTCATTAAATCATTAAATTGGCATCTGGAGGGGGAAAAAAATGAGATCGTTTGGGTGTTCATGCAGCGACTGGCAATAATCCAGGCTCATAGTATAGGGTCACGGGGAGGTCAAAGGGTCGTGTTCTCTACAGTGCAACAATAATCAGTCTGACCTGACAAATTGATTTTGCATTCGCTGTAGCAAGCCAGGAATGCATTAGAAAGTCTGCTTGCTTTTGTGCTGGGAGTAAATGGACGATAAAGCATACAGCAACATGCAATTGCTCTGTGGGATAATTAGCCGCTGGTGCTGTGGTTGAAGGGGTGCACCTTAGAGAGGGGGCTGGGCAAAAAGGGCAGGAAACACTTAATGCCAAAATAGAGAGTGCACTGCTTTGCTTGGAGACCCTCTTCTTCCTTTTCCTCCTCCTTTATTCTCCATTTTACTTCACTAGTGTCGGGTGTGTGCTGTGCTTCATGTGCCACTGGTCACACATCACTGCTTTATCTCATCTCAGATGATGGCCGGTGCTTTGGTTATACTAACCTCAGACCCTTTAAACCTCATAACAAGCACAGATCATGGCTAGCACCACTACTAACTAACACAATAACTCCATATCCAGTGGCATGCAGAGCTAGAGTAATAAATTGCCCTGCATTTTTACCTCACACAACTCTATCTCGATGGGCTTCCAGTACAGGTAGCTGTCCTAGACGAAATGAACAATCTTTATAGAGGTGCCCTGACCATAACACAGCTGATTTTCAGCAGCAGCTAAGGTGTATATTCCCACAGAATTGTCAAGCATCTCAACAAATCAAGCCTAACTTATGATGTTTTCCATGTGATTTTTATTCCCCTTTGACTGGTCTAGTACAAGGTGGTAATAGAACACCACAGAAAGGCCAGTAGGGGGATGTTTGTGCTCGACATGATTGATCGACGCAAGCTGTGCTTTTCATTTATATCTCTCCCCCCGTTCCATTGTGAATCGGTTAACTTTAGGAAAAATGAATCCAAAAAAACCAGACCAAAGAGAAATGGCCCCAGATTACAGCTGGGTAAGCTCGTAGATCTAACCTGGGCCCCAGCAGTAGGGGTGTGGGGAGTGTGCTGTCTGCGAGCATTAAGTTATCTAAATGAAAATCAATACTATATGTGCCAGCGTTTTACTAGAAAGAAGTGGCCAGAGACCAGGCAGAGTGGGGGGCGGGGGGGGGGGGGGGGGTTGAATAGAGGAATGGATAGAGGGATGGTCTCACATTTGGATGTGGCTCCAAGGCTGAAGCCCTAATTGGCCCCTGCTTGGGTCAGCACTTGAAGTCAAACATGGAAGATGTCTTATGTTTAAAGCAAATCCTTTGGTTGGGTTGGCTTATATATAAACATTTTGATTTTGTGATCCTATGACTGCATATGTCCTTAGAAAACTGTGCTCAGGTTTGAGTGCCGGTTAATAAGAAAAGGTCATACGGAAAGGTACAAATTCTAACCTCAAACCTATGACCTAATCCTAAGCTTTGAAACATTACATATGCGTTTATACATATTAATAAATACAGATTTGCAAGCATGAGATCATTTTAGTCATGTACAGATAATGCAGTCACGCAAACTCTGAATGTGTGTATGTGTGTGTGTGTGTGTGTGTGTGTGTGTGTGTGTGTGTGTGTGTGTGTGTGTGTGTGTGTGTGTGTGTGTGTGTGTGTGTGTGGACCCCCATGGTCATTGGAGAAATCTCTCTGTGGTTACGCTAGAGCTGTTTCTCACCTGTCAGCTTCCACAGAATCATTTCATTCCTCTTGCAATTAGACACAGACATCCACATAGGAATGGATCACTTACAGTACTTTTTCGTCATCATCCTGAACAAAAGCTTTCTTCACACTCAAACCTGAACACCCAAACATATCCAACAGCCAACAATTCTTCAATACCACAGTTATGAGTCACTGAAATTTTATACATATTTTTTTTATATTTAAAAAAAACAGCACAATGTGTATGGAATGGATACAGGGAGACTCCTCATGAATATGTGCACTGGATACAGGGAGACTCATCATGAATATGTGCACTGGATACAGGGAGACTCATCACTAGAATGTGCTCTGGATACAGGGAGACTCATCCCCAAAATGTGCACTGGATACAGGGAGACTCATCCCCAAAATGTGCACTGGATACAGGGAGACTCATCCCCAAAATGTGCACTGGATACAGGGAGACTCATCCCCAGAATGTGCACTGGATAAAAGGAGACTCATCCCCAGAATGTGCACTGGATAAAAAGGAGACTCATCCCCAGAATGTGCACTGGATAAAAGGAGACTCATCCCCAAAATGTGCACTGGATTCAGGGAGACCATCACAAAAATCTGCACAGGATAAGGGGCGACTAATCACTAGAATGCACACTGAATACACAGAGACTCATCACCATCTATGTGCATGGGTTTCAGTGAAATTTGATTAACAGATCAGTCAAATAAATGTTGAGAACTGGAAATTAGCACCATGATTACTGTCATAATGCAGCATAATAATTAGATACATCATGTGAGAAAATATAAATAGAATTAGCCAAAAACTTTTAGCATATAATCTGGCAAACCCCTAATGAATAGCAATATCATTTTCTTTTGTCACATTTCAGTTTCATTAAGTGTGCCACTGATGACCATCACCGTGGTGTGAGGAAAGCTCAAACATTTCACCTATGCTGAAATATGTAGCACTCGACTCCATTTTTATCCCTCTATCATTTTTATGTTTATTTAAGATTCCTGCCAGTGTCCACTGCTGCTGAAAGGAGTGTGTGGTTTAAAAAAAAAAAAGCCTTCACTTTAAGAGGCAGATCAGCCCATCCGTTCAGTTATGATTATGATCCTGCTGTCTTTATTGCACACTGAATGATTTTTTAATGTCAGTGTTCGGGAGACACACCAATAACCGGATTAATATCTGGGGTAATGCAGATTTGCTGGTCCTGTGCATTTTGATTGTATGCCAGCAGCTCCTCACTGGAAAATGGCTAATACACCCAGGCACTTGTCTCTCAATTATATGATCTGCATTAACTCTCTGCTCTCTATCTTCTCCAGATCCCATATCTATTCTCATCAGAATACACACACACACACACACACACACACACACACTCAGACGAGAGCATTTGAGCTTGGCAAATGCTGCAAAAAAGTGCCATTATCAGGTGCATTTTGAAACAGGCCGTAACGTAAAATCGGCTCATTTAAAGGGCGAGCGATGTTTTGATGGAATGATATTGCACTGCATACAAGCCTGGATTCTTGTCAGACATTATGGATGGACACGAGGGCAATGAATAATTTTCTGATGAAAGGACTTCCAGTCAGGTAGAAACTAGAACGTGTTAGTGGGAATCAATCCATAACACTATGGACTATCGTGGGAAAGTAAAGGGGTTAGAAGACACACTGTAGGCAGGAATACAATGATGGACTCTGATTCACAAGGGTTGCTGTTTTTTTTTTCTCAAAAAAAAAAAAAGAGGAAATTTCTCCATTGCAGAGGCAGTCAGGCAGAGGACAGGAGCTGGGGCTATACTAATAAATCAGGCCCAAGCCTCCGGTGGCCACTGGTCACAAGGGGATACCACATAGTGAGAAAGAGAGAGAGAGATCATGAATGTTGAGAAAGAATGATGGTCTCCCTCTCTCCCTCTCTCTCTCTCCCTTACACACACACACACAGACGAGCTACAGAAGGAAAGTGAATGTGTCCACCGTGTCCACCATAACACCAGCATCTCCAGCACTGTGCCTCCTCGTGTTTTCAGACAAATGAGCGGTGCCCTGAACAGCAGGAAAAACAAAGTCTGATTTGGGGGTCCTGCAAACTGCCCATTATCCGGTTCATAGGAAGGTGATTTGGGAGATGCAAGGAACCTGAACACCACTCCTTACACACACACACACACACACACACACACACACACACACACACACACACACACACACACACACACACACACACACACACACCACGACCTCCATCAGCAACAACAATTCCAGGCAACTCGCTGTATTGTCATGATAAATTGGGTTAATTTGCTGCTTTTTTGCATTTTATTGTTAAATATTTTAAGTTATCCCTAAAGAAAAAAAAAAGAGAAAGAAAGACAAATCCTCTGTGCTGTTTTTTAAATCAGTGCCTGCGGTGTTTGTATTTGCCCTAATGAACAAAATCACCTGAATTATTTATTCCTTAAATTAATTTGGTGCCGCATATTCACCTTCATTAGTTTATGGATCTGGTAAATGAAGGACATGGATCTATACGAGAGCCGAGCTTGTTTAAAACATCAGACAACAAGGGTTCGGCTGGACTGCATACTAAGTGACCCGGAGATGGTTTTTTTATTGTTTGTTTTTTTTTTATTTATTTTTTGTCTGAAGCCTATTTTATCTCTGAGAGATTAAAGATAACGTTCAGTTAAAATTTTTGTGTAATATTTAAGAAAGATAAAAACAGCTTTCATGTTGTTTTGAACATTGTAGAAGTACTCATTTTTGAAGCATGTGTTAGATATTGATATGCATCGACATTTGACACGGTGGTGAATGAGATGAGGAGCGAAATTGTGTGTAAAGGTATTTTTTCCAAAGTTCTCCCTGTGTGCATTTGCTGTACTTTTGTGTTTTTGCGAGTCCTTTTTCCTCTCCGACCATATCTGTGTTTCATCTTAAGTGAGTTTATTCAAGTATCGGCTATATTTTTTTCCCCTTGAAAGCTCAACAGAGACAGAGAGAGAGAGAGAGAGAGAGAGAGAGAGAGAGAGAGAGAGAGAGAGAGAGAGAGAGAGAAGAAGGAGAAGGAGAAGGAGAAGAAGAAGCATTGGCCACATATCCAGGTCTAACTCCCAGAGCCCAGAGGACCCGTTTCGTAATCCCACCGATGATGTGCACTGGCCACGTGAAATCAAGCAGCCCCACAAATACCCTCCTAGCTCCGCCATCCATTTTTATTGTATTCGGGCCGCAGTGTTGTATTTCCTGCCTCCTCTTAGCACCACACACACAGTGCACTCGAAAACAAAAATCCATACTATCGATCGGCCAGTGTCACCACAATTATTCTTTTGAAACAGCCATTGAAAACAAATTACATCTGCACTGCGTTTTCATCCGATTGCTCCGGGTGAGCAATGTTCACCCCCCCACCCCCCACCCCTCCACTCGTCGAGCCCCGACTCCTTCCTCCAAAGCTCCTGCCCCTAGCACTAACAATAGCACTGGGGCAGTTGTGATTAAAGGAGTGTGTGTGTTCAGTCACGCCACATGAGAGGGGTTATGGAGGGGAAACTAAAAGAAAGGTACTTAAGAGAAACAAAGGCTTAAATTTGCAACACAGCCACAGCTGTACAATGCTGTAACATTAGAAATGTCGCGTGAAGAGGGGAGAAAGAAGGGGAGACAAGGGTGGTGTGGGAAAGTGTGTGTGGCACTGTGTGTGTGTGTGTGTGTTTTCTGCACAGTAAGGTACTAAAGCAGTAATTACCTGGCTGGTTTCCCCTTTCCCTTATTAGAAAATATATCAGTGGTGCATCAACCATCCTGAGAACACTAATGGAATTAGGTCTACAGCATCTTTTTTTTTTTTTAAATAGAAAACCAAGCACATTGGGGTACTTGTGTTTGTTTGTTTGTTTGTTTGTGTGTGTGTAGAATTTTTTAAGCAGCCTTTTTATTCTGAGAAACACATTTCCTGCTGATGTAAAAATTGCCTCATGTGCTTTATTTTCCCTTATTTGGTCAAATTAGTTGATTTGAACTGACGTTCTCTCTTCCACCCAGTACTGCATTTCTAATCTTTGAGTATGTGACTTAAAGGAAACTGATTGCAAATTTGAGTCTGAAAATAATTTACAGCAGCTGTTGGAATTAAATCTAATTTATCTTTATAAATCTGTTTTTGTAGTGTTCCAGATAAGAATAATTGGAATACAAAAAAAAAAAAAAAACAGACCAGAATAAAACTGATAAATAAATAAATATAAATAAAAATAAATAAATAAATAAATAAATAAATAAATAAATAAATAACACATTAATAGTATTACAAAACACTGCATTAATTAATACATTAATAAAAAATATATAATTTGATTAATTAGCACCATTTACTTGACCACATAACTTGAGGTTTTAAAACCATATTTGAAGGAAAATCAACACTAGTATTAATTGAAGGTTTAAATATAAACTAAATAATAAATAGATATCTGATGTGATATTCATCGATAATTTGCGGAATTTACAGGTGATGCTGAAAGACGAGGGGGACGTCCTAACATTTACACATGGTGACTCAGTTGAGTTCATTATCAATATTTAGTAATGGGTTTTAATTTATGATCATTTATATGGACTTGTGGAGAAATAAGGGTTAGTTAATGGAGTGGAAACAAGCAGTACATAATAAATCTGTTAATGTTATTAATGGTGTATTTATTTTAAAATGCTTTGTTAATCTGAACTAATGCTGCACATGTGAGGGATGTTAAACAAGGGATTTTACCTAAATGAATTAGATATTTGTTACAGGTAACACATTTCAGAGTCCTAAATCTTACTTAACTTTATTCGGGAATGAATCCAGGATTTTCAGCCTCCTCTTTAGCCGTTCACTTTTTCAAGGACTTGGCCCTTTCTGCTTCTCAGCAGCTCCCTGTTTTGGTCCAGCGTGTTCATGTGGAGGGAGACAGAGCTGAAACGAATGGCGCTCCGCTGCGGCTGATAATTAATCGTGGCTCGCGCTGGCCGAGCTTGGCACTCGGGTTGCGGGTTGGAGGCTGAATCCCTTTGTTAAGCTTTGACCACACAAGTCACCACGCCGGCCCACCCTCCCTCCAGCAGCAAGGGAAACGCCAACTTTGGAGTATTAAGAAAACCAATAGCCTTGTTGACATGAACATGGGAGCCTAACCCCCGCAGCCTCCTCGTATGAGGCATTGATTTTTCTGTCTGGGTGCTGCACTAAAGCCATTCATTCACTATGGGCAGCCCGGGCCTGGCCAAATCTACCACCTCCCGCTTCTCTTCTCCCTTCATACCTCTGGGGCTAGGAGCTGAGGATTAACCTCACCCACCCCCCACCCCCTCCTCTCAATCTGAACTCACACACACACACATGCGCACACACACACCTACCCAGATGATTGGTGTTGGGCTCGTTTCAGATGGGCAGGAGGTTAGGGATGAAAAGCGGTCGGGGTGGCTAACATCTCAGGCACTTTGGAATGGACCTGACCTCGGTGACCTCGGGGTCATGAGGGGCTCATTTTCTCCATGGGAGTCTCTGTCGGTAACACAACACTCCCACTCAGTTGTGCTTACTTAGCAAAATGAATTCAATTACTACTTAAAAGCCTTTTTTATCCATCTCAAAGGCCTTGTTCACTCTTGTTCTCTCTCTCTCACTCTGTCTCTACTGCTTTCAGTGAGCTGAAGAATTTTATTTATTGAGCACTTAGTTAGAAAACTACATTGTCCCAATTAAATCTAGTACAGTACAAGATGATGTATTTTTTAGAATATCAGTAAGGAAAGAAACATGACAGGACATGCTGTTTGAGGAAATTAATCAAAAGTAGGGTGGTGTGATGCCCAAAGCTAATTACTTCTTATATCAACACATCATGAAGTGTTTTATTACACTTATACCACTATTATTCAGCACCGGTTATACTTTAAATTCTAATAAATGAAATATCAGGCTTTTAACTTTTGCTAAAAAACACATACAAAATATTTATCACTTACATTTACACAGCTATAAATGTGCTTTCCTTCAGCAACCTTTACTTTTACTTTACTCTTACTGAGAAACCAGAAAGCACAAAGTCATCTGTCCTGAAGAACTGACACGATGGAAACTTGCTAAATGTTACACTGACAGTCTTGACACTGGAGACTCCATCCATAAATATAAAATCTATATAATAACATGATAACATTAAAACGAGTGCGGTAATCAACATATAAACCTGTGGCTCGAATGTCTGGGATGCTGTTGTAGAAAACGAACACCAACATTATAATTTTACACACACACACACACACACACACACACACACACACACACACACACACACACACACACACACACACACACACATCAATCTACACACCTGCTAAAATGGCAGGATATATAATATAAGATAAAATAAAAATAGATTAATAACCTAGTTGCATAAGTATGTACACCCTTGCACCCTTAAAATTGGGGATGTGTCTGTTTTCAGAATGAACCAAATCACATTCATCCTCATGTTCAAAAGTCACCAACGAAATAATTCAGATATACGTATAGTCGCCCCCCCCCCCTCAAGCAGTATGATTTTATAAAGTCCACATCTTCATTCCACAAAATTAACCTCCCTGTTAGAAAAGAGGTTCAGCCACAGACAAAAAAAAAGAGCAGAGAATATTCACAGATTTCCATTTGGTGCCACAAAGACAGGCTCTGAATTAAATCGCATGAATTGTTAACATTCATCTCCGCTATTCGAAGCAAAAGCTTCTTGTTTTAATAACAGGGCTGAAGTAGTTAATATCACTAAATAAATAATGCATGGAATTGCTGTAACAGTCTCTCTCCGTTTTTCTCGCCAGCTCAAATGGCACATGGCATACGGCGGCGCCGGGTTTGCCAGCATTAAAGAGATTTGGAGTGAGCGGCGTGCACTAGGGCCCTAGGCCACCCATTTGAATACTAATCTCCTTTCAATCATATCAAATGCATTCAATTCATTTATTCAAATCAAAGGGCCATAAACTCACACTTATCATGTATGAAAATATTGCCTGTGTCTCTTTTTGCCTCAGTCATTTGAATTTCTGTGCTGCTCGCCTTTTAGAAATTTCACACAGTTGAACTCCGATATGGAAGATGGTCAGCATTATCACGCGCATCAGCCATTGTTTTCTAGATTTCCGTGAGCATGCCTTCATTTTGATTGCATCAGGGACATTCGACTGAGGCTTAATGTATTCCTTTTGCTGATTAGGTTGGAAAATGAGAGGTGCAAACTGATGCACGCGACCTGCGAGCGAACAGACAGAATTCGTATGAACAGCACAATCATTCTTCCAAAGCTTGATTAACCAAGCTCGCAAAGAGAATTCAAGAAAATGTACATTATTATTTGAACTGTCATACACGGCCAATTGTAATTGACAAGATTTGTATGAGATATGATGCAATAAGAGAATACTGTATATTAAATAGAAAAAAATAGCCTTGCCTTGATTACCAGCCGAACATTAAGGAGAGGCATGATATTAGAACAACACAATTATAGCGCTTTTTCCCCGGGACACGCTCCTAGGGTTTCTGATGCATTAGCAAGCCTTGGCTAACGAAGAGAAAAAAAATAAGTACAGCAGATTTTCAAAGCACCAGTTGTACCCAATATCATTAAAAATTCATTCAACTTCTCCCTCAACATGACAAGTGTTTGGTTGTGGAAAAGATGCGCCATGAGCTAAGAAAAGAAGAAGCTTGTTTTTACTTTTTTCCCCCTATCTTCTTTTTCATGCTTTTTTTTTTTTTTGCTAGTTTCTTTTGCATTTCTCTCACCCTCTCTTGCATACTCGCTGTCTTTTTCTGTTTCTGTCTACATGTTTTCCGGTATCACTCTCTATCTCTCTCTCTCTCTCTCTCTCTCCCTCTCTCCCTTGTTTGCCTGTACCTATCTCCATCTTTCTCTCTCTCTTTTTTTACTTGTCCTCCTCTGCAGATCTTGGCTCCCCAGCTGAAAGATGTACCCATTACAGAGCGACAGCTTGACACACAATGACCTGTCAGCGCATTCATCTCTCTGTGTTTTATTTGAGCAGAGAGCCAAAACTGAGCTGAAAATAAGCAAGTTGTTTCAAGGCCCTGGAATGAGATCAAACACTCGCTGGCACCAGCCATGGCTCGCTCTCTGATTTACAGGCCATCTGTCAAAGAGGTGATTAGACCAAAGCAGTGCTTAAAAACCTATAGACACTCTTGACTCATGCAACTCCCTAAACATAACACTTTATTCCTGTTTTCTGTGTATGAAAATCTGCGATTAAACCAAAGTGACAGAATCAGGGCCATTTCTGAGCATTTAGGGGCCCTGAGCGATAACTTACTCAGGGGTCCAACACCCACACCAGTCATATTACTTTTATACAGGAATTCTTTCTCTTGGATGAGTCAGCAGGCCACTGATGTCCTAGCTACTGTAGTAGTGACGAGTTAGTAACTTACCATGCACTAGCCTAACAACTCTTAAGCTAGATACTAGCTAGCTAGTTAGCCACTAACTATCCCCTTGTTGTAGTTACTCAGATTATTCTGGAATCTGATTGGTCAGAACGTGTTAATTCAATTTATGTTGTAACATACTAGTGTAATTTTCCTATTAATAACTAATTGACAGGTATTTGTTTATTAAAGGTTTACTTTTTAAAAAGTCTAAATGTTGATGTAGGTGTCTGTGAGAAGATTTGTTTAAATTTTATTTCACTTTTTGGAAGGAGTCTTCAGGGGCAGAACTTAAACAGACAGTTAAAGCTGTTGTTACAGATTTTTGTACATAGTGTTAGTAGACCTAACTAAAAGAAAGCATAGGTGAAAAACTAAAGCAGAGCGCTCTCACTAAGAGTGGGGCACAAACTAAGGTTTTAGATCAATGATCTGTAGTCCAAGCCACTAAGCTGATTACAGGAGCAGGGTACAGAGCAGGGTACAGAGCAGGGTACGGAGCAGGGTACAGGAGGATAGTGGTGCTTAACACAGAGTTTTCAGAAATGTGAGAGCGCCAGAATATTAGGTCCAGCACAAAGTTTATCGCAGTGAGGTGGGATATGCTGAAAATGGTAACGGAACACGTTCATAACTTAAAGGACTCCTTTAGCTTTATGTTTTACTTTTCCCCCTTTCTTTCTTTCTTTTTCTTTGAGGAAAAGGGGAAAAAGGGAGGGAGGGAGCGAGGAGGGAGGGAAAAGGGGAAAAAGGGAGGAGGGGAAAAAGGGAGGAGGGAGGGAGGGGGAGGGGCAAAAGAGGGAGGGAGAGAGGGGAAAAAGGAGGAAGAGGGAGGGGGCGGGAGGGGGAGGGAAAAGGGAGGGATGGAGGGGGAGGGGAAAAAGGGAGGAGAGAGGGGAAGGGGAAAAAGGGAGGAGAGGTGAGGGGAAAAGGGATGGAGAGGGGGAGGGGAAAGGGAGGGAGGAGGGAGGAGGGAAGGAGGCATGGAGGGAGGGAGGGAGAGGGGAGAGAGAAAGGGGAGGGGCAAAGGGAGGGAGCAGGGGGAAGGGAAAAAGCGGAGGGATGGAGGAAAAAGGAGGGAGGGAGGAAAAAGGGAGGGAGGGAGGGGAGGGGAAAAAGGGAGTGAGGGAGGGGGAGGGGAAAAGGGAGGGAGGGGGATTTTCTTTTCCCCCTTTCTTTCTTTTTCTTTTCCCCCTTTCTTTCTTAGTTTTCCCCCTTTCTTTCTTAGTTTTCCCCCTTTCTTACTTACTTACTTACTTACTTACTTACTTACTTACTTACTTACTTACTTTCTTTCTGTTACATGGTAGAGATATATATCATGCAAACAGTCGGTGTGGTTCTGAGGTGTTATAATGTGGTGCATCCAGGTGCAGCTTGTTTAGTCTGATTACCTGCATGAGGGCTTGGTGTAGTAACTGGTGCCGGGTCTATAATAAAAGCTTGTGTAGGTGGCCACCAATTTGCCTGAAAGGCATTCAGGGTGCTACACTTTTAACTTCAAGTCTTCTGTCAAGATTAATATTTTTTTATCTTTTATCTTGATAGTCTATGAAAAGATAAACAGTACAATGTGTCATTCTTTGTTTTGTTTTTTTCAAATTGCTCGAGAAAAAAAAGGAATAAAAACATCAGGGCATGCTGTTAATAAGAAAAATAATCAACTTTATTATTGGTAATCCTGTAAGACCTCATTTTACAAACTCATCTTTGATTAGTTTCTTAGAATAGAATGAAAGAAAGTTTTATACAGTTTTAAATCCAGACAGACTATCAGCACAATTGAAATTACATTCATTGAATCTTCCTCCCAATGAACAAACAATAATGAAGTTACCTCATCTTGACTTGTTTATTGGTGTCCAAGATGGCGGCGCGGCAGTAGCACGCAGCGGCCTCTCCGGATTCAATACGGTGCTAATTACGTTTTTAAGTCTTTATTTACGGTTCTGAGCCCGACCATTGCTTCTACATGGATGCCAGAGACAGCGGTGTTCATGTATACAAACATGTATACAAACACCAGGACCTAATAAAGTACAGAAATCGTGTAACAACCAACCTGCACGATGATGTACTGGTTAGGCTTCGTGACCTCGGCTTGCTGCGGAGACCAGGCCTCCAGTCCCCGGTGTCGCCTGATACCAGAGACCAGGGGAGGGGACGCCGAAAGCGGTTCGCGAGGAAGCGGAAGCGCGGTAAGCGAGCGGGCGTCCGTGCTAGGCTAAAAACAAACCCTAGCCGGCCGGCTCTCCCATCCATTCTACTATCCAACGTTTGCTCCCTGGACAATAAACTGGACTACATCCGACTCGAACGCTCTACACGGAGAGAGGTTAGAAACTGCTGTGTGTTTGTTTTCACGGAGACGTGGCTCAGCGACAGAGTTCCGGACGCCGCCATTCAGCTGGACGGGCTAACTTCATTTAGAGCCGACAGAAATGCAGCTCTTTGCGGTAAGACTCGCGGTGGTGGTGTGTGTGTTTATATCAACACGGAATGGTGCAAGAACTCTGTGCTTGTTTCTACTTACTGCTCATCGTCAGTAGAGTTTGTGACTGTTAGATGCAGACCATTTTATTTACCACGGGAATTTACTACTGTTTACATTGTCGGAGTTTACATTCCTCCTAGCGCTAATGCTAAAGAGGCGCTAAGTGAGCTATACGGAGCTATTAGCGACCTACAGAATGTTCACCCCGACGGACTTTTTATCATCGCCGGAGATTTCAACCATGCAAATCTTAAGTCAGTGCTCCCTAAATTCCATCAGCATGTGGACTTTGCTACGAGAGGTGAAAACACGCTGGATCTTGTTTACACAAACATTCCCGGTGCGTACCGTGCGGAGCCCCGCCCCCACCTCGGCTACTCAGACCACATCACTGTTATGCTAATTCCAGCATACAGACCACTCGTCAGACGCTCAAAACCGGTTCTGAAGCAGGTGAAAACCTGGCCAGCAGGAGCCACTTCTGCTCTTCAGGACTGCTTTGAGTGCACTGACTGGAATATCTTCAGGGAGGCTGCAACCAACGGCGACTCCGTCAACTTGGAGGAGTACACGTCAGCAGTGACCAGTTACATCGGCAAGTGCATTGAAGACGTGACCGTCTCCAAGACCATCACTACACGCCCCAACCAGAAGCCGTGGATGAATGCTAATGTGCGTGCTCTGCTGAGGTCTAGGGACCTAGCCTTCAGAACAGGGGACAGGGTGGCCCTAAGAACAGCAAGGGCCAAACTGTCCCGAGCCATCAGAGAGGCAAAGCGTGCACATGCCCAGACAATCCACAGCCACTTCCAGGACAGCGGAGACACCCGGCGCATGTGGCAGGGCATACAGGCGATCACAAACTACAAGACAGCTTCACCTGCTTGTGATAGCGACGCCTCCCTCCCAGACGCGTTGAACGAGTTCTACGCTCGGTTCGAGGTACAGAACAACGTTACGCCAAGGAAGACCATCCCTCGTCCCGACGACCAGGTACTCTGTCTATCCACGGCCGACGTGAGGAGATCTCTATGCAGAGTTAACCCACGGAAGGCTGCTGGACCAGACAACATTCCTGGCAGGGTGCTCAGAGAATGTGCGGAACAGCTAGCGGATGTCTTTACGGACATCTTCAACATTTCCCTGAGCAGCGCCGTTGTTCCTACGTGCCTCAAAACTACCACCATCGTTCCTGTCCCAAAGAAGTCTACAGTGTCTTGCCTCAATGACTATCGTCCCGTTGCACTCACACCCATAGTTATGAAGTGCTTCGAGAAGCTCGTCATGAGGCACATCAAGACCCAGCTACCACCCTCACTTGACCCCCTGCAGTTCGCGTATCGTCCAAACCGCTCCACAGACGATGCCATTACCACAGCCCTCCACTTAGCCCTCACCCATCTGGACAATAAGGACACTTATGTACGAATGCTGTTCATAGACTTTAGTTCAGCATTCAATACAATCATCCCTCAGCACCTGATTGGGAAGCTGAGCCTGCTGGGACTAAACACCTCCCTCTGCAACTGGATCCTGGACTTCCTGACTGGGAGACCTCAGTCAGTCCGGATCGGGAACAGCATCTCCAGCACCACCACACTGAACACTGGAGCTCCTCAAGGCTGCGTGCTCAGTCCACTGCTGTTCACTCTGCTGACTCACGACTGTGCAGCAATGCACAGATCGAATCATATTATTAAGTTCGCCGATGACACGACCGTGGTGGGTCTCATCAACAAGAACGACGAGTCAGCATACAGGGAGGAGGTGCAACAACTAACTGCCTGGTGTAGAGCCAACAACCTTTCTCTGAATGTGGACAAAACTAAAGAGATGGTTGTGGACTTCAGGAGAGCACAGAGCGACCACTCTCCGCTGAACATCGACGGATCATCTGTAGAGATCGTCAAGAGCACCAAATTTCTGGGTGTTCATCTAGCGGAGAACCTCACCTGGTCACTCAACACCAGCGCCATCACCAAGAAAGCCCAGCAGCGTCTCTACTTCCTCCGAAGGCTGAGAAAGGCACATCTCCCTCCCCCAACCCTGACCATGTTCTACAGAGGGACCATTGAGAGCATCCTGAGCAGCTGCATCACTGTCTGGCTTGGGAACTGTACGATCTCGGATCGCAAAACCCTGCAGCGGATAGTGAGGACAGCGGAGAAGATCATTGGGGTCTCTCTTCCCTCTATCATGGACACTTACACCACACGCTGCGTCCGCAAAGGCAACAGCATTGTGGATGACCCCACACACCCCTCACACACACTCTTCACCCCTCCTGCCGTCTGGAAAAAGGTACCGAAGCATTCGGGCCCTCACGACCAGACTGCGTAACAGTTTCTTCCCACAAGCCATCAGACTTCTCAATAACCGAACTGTACTATACTGAGCACAACATACACACATATCATCTGTATGGACTGCACAGACCCTCACAAAACACACACACTGTTTTGCACACTTTTCTGCTGTTTTTGCACATATTGGACAATATCTCAGTCATCTGCTGTTTTTTGCACAACTCCATATATAATCCAAAGGACCTGCTGCTAAGAACCTGCTGCTGTTCATTCTTTTACTGCACAAAATACTGTTTGAACATTCAGTATTTACACTGGTCGGTCGGCGCTGTTTCTGTTACTGTGTATTGTCTTTTGTGTATTGCATTTTTTGTACTTTTTGTATTGTCTTGTAACTTAATGTCTGCACTGTTTTTTGTCCTGCACTGTCTTTTGTCCTGCACTGTCTTGCTTGTCTTGTCCTGCACTGTTTGCACCAGGTTGCACAGTTGCACTTTATGTGGCTAAGACTACTTACATGTCCTTAGCCCTGTCTTTGTTTTATGTAGCACCTTGATCCTGGAGAAACGTTGTCTCATTTCACTGTGTACTGCAACAGCTATATATGGTTGAAATGACAATAAAAAGCTTCTTGACTTGACTTGAGTTTACATCGCTGAAGGACACAGTTATCTGATAAGCTGAACAAAAGTAAACAATATAAACCAAAGGTTTGCGAAACACCACACCATCACAGATATTGATTTTTTTTTTTTTTTTTGCCATTCAACTGGATATTTCACCTGCATCTGGTGTTACAATAATCTCCACTCATATGGAAAGGCTTTCCTCTACATTTTGGATTATGGCTATAGACATTTGTGCTCATTCAGCAATAGAAAATTTGTGAATTTGGGTTCTCTTGCACTAACTACTTAGTGTTCCAGATCATCTCAAAGATGTCCAGTGGTTGAAGGTCAAGGCTTTGTTCAGATCAGTAGAGTTCTTTAACTCTAACCTTGGCAAACCATGCCTCTATAAACTTCAAAAGATCCACATATGGGAGTGATGTTTCCCAAATACACAGAAAACCTGGAGCAAGCAAAATAACTTTTTTTATGGACAGTAGTCAATAATGGTAATACACAAAGTGTATATTCTATGTAGACTGTTAGTTATAAGCTTCAGTAAAAAAAAAATTTAAAAGTAATATTGATTTTGAGGGGGGCACGGTGGCTTAGTGGTTAGCACGTTTCCCTCACACCTCCAGGGTTGGGGGTTCGATTCCCGCCTCCACCTTGTGTGTGTGGAGTTTGCATGTTCTCCCCGTGCCTCGGGGGTTTCCTCCGGGTACTCTGGTTTCCTCCCCCGATCCAAAGACATACATGGTAGGTTGATTGGCATCTCTGGAAAATTGTCCGTAGTGTGTGAGTGAATGAGAGTGTGTGTGTGCCCTGTGATGGGTTGGCACTCCGTCCAGGGTGTATCCTGCCTTGATGCCCAAAGACGCCTGAGATAAGCACAGGCTCCTCGTGACCCCAGAAGTTCGGATAAGTGGTAGAAAATGAATGAATGAATATTACGTTTGTCAAGGGATACAGTGGCTTAGCATGTTTGCCTCACATCTCTGGGTTTAGGGGTTGAGTTCCTGCCCCTGCTGTATGTGTGGTGTTTGCATATTCTCCTCGTGCTTTAGCGCACTCCACAGGATTCTCCAATTTCCTCCCCCAGTCCAAAGACATGCCTTTATGTTGATCTCTAAAATTGTCTCTAGTGTGTGCAGTTGAGCCCTGTAATAGTTTGGCATCCAGATCAGTATCCCCTGCCTGGTGGCCTGAGTTGCCTGGGATAACCTCCAGATTTTCTATGTATCTTGTAGTATAAGTGGTGCAGAAAAGAATGGAAACTTGAAATTGAACTATTCCTTTGACAGCACAAGTGCTAGTTTTTATAGAAGTACCTGAAAATGATACAATTATAATAGTGAGTGTTTTTAATAAACACACAGCATTGACCTATCGATTTAGGCTTTTATTTATACCTATATATCTAGAGTTTTTTTTTTAGACTGTTTCAAGTGTAAGGTTAATGTAAGAGCAAAGTTCATCACTCTTATCCTGATACTTAGAATGGCAGTGTATTATGTGTGTGATAACGGCCCACACAGCCTCACACCCACACTCACAAGGACACACATACAGGCATAGGTTCAGATGGACAGTGCTCCTGTGACCTTGTGCTGCTTTATTGAGTTTCATGGTGAGTTGATTCGGTGCTATTGTTTGGTCATCACTCAACACCCACATATTGTCCACTGATTGTGCTTCATCTCTGGCCACCTCTGCACTCAGACTGTGTGTGTGTGTTTACACATGCTGTGTGTGTGAATCTTGCCCACCCCAAGAACTGCATTAAACCCACTATCTAAAAAATACAAGTTATTATCAATAGCTGGGTCCCAAATCGCATACATATACACTATTCTAACTGAAAATTCCAACACGAAGTAGTGCACTTGAAATACACGGATGAAAAACACCTCAAAAAACAAGTATGGAATGTTGGACTCAATACACGCAGCTTGGTTTACATTAAAGAGGGGTGGAGCTATTATATACAGATTATAATTACAGCTAGTGATATAACATATGAGTGCTCTGTTTGAGAAGATACAACCCTTCTAAATTCTAAATGAATACACTAGATGGTAGAGAACATAGTGCAAAGTGTAAGCGTGTGGTGCATCTTTTGGGGCAAAATATTTTTCTCTATTTATGACAAATACAACAAAACACAACAAAAAGAGTGCATGCATGTATGGTGCATATCTATTTTTCTTCTTTTTCTTTTTGAATAAAGCAATGCTGGGCATATCTGAAATGTCCAGAAGTTGGAAAAAAAATTGAAAATAAATAAACAAATAAATAAATTAAACCGGTCTCCTAAAGCATTCCACCAATCAGCTTCAGCATCACGTCGCCTAGCACATACATGTAAGGAAATGGAAATGAGCGAAAAGAAACGATGCATTGAGCAGCAGTTTTGAGTCTGCTGATAAAAGTGCAAAGCGTGCTAATCCACGGCCCACGGAAAATGGATACGCTACAGGGTGCTGCATGCTAATGTGTCCAGGCGAAGGAAATATGCTGAAAAGTTCCATACTGTATATACCCACAGTCAGTAGGGATTATTCACTACACACAATATGTTCAGATAATAAGAGCATTTATTATGTCTAAGAGATCAAGGCAGAATTTTGCCGTGTCTTCTGTTGTTCTAGTTTTTTTTTCTCTTCTGTCCTACAGACAAATAAAAAAAAACCGCAACAGATTCTTGTGGAAAGCTTTGCTGTTGATGCAGTTGCCTCTTTGCCAGCAGTACAGATCATGTAAAATTTTAATAAACCTATAAAAGAAAGGCCAAAAACCTTGATCTTATCTTCCTGCTACTCGTGTCTGATCCTGATGTCTCTGGCTTCTATCAGCTTTAGTGTACATTCATGTGCTGGCTGTGATTAAGAGCCAGATTCAGTCACAGGCTTTCTGTGTAACATCTAAGAAATGGAGATTGCATGACCGACACACTTCTAAGATTCAAGCCAAACAACCGGGTGAAGAAACTTGAGCCTTGTTTAAACACCGTGTCCTGCTTTGAATTCAGATAGGAGGTGAAGCTGAGCTGATTCGGCTTACGATAATGCTGTTAGAGTATGTATAAGAAGCTGTAAAATACTCAAGCGTTAGTATTCACCGCATGAACGTTTGAACGCTAGAAACTGTGCTTAAATATAGTGATGTAGTGGAAACCTTTTTTTATTAAATTTTTTTCCTTACTCCCTTGTATGCACCAGCAAACATCCTGATACGACTTAAAGGTCATGTTCTTTTCACGCTGACAGGGCCCTCAGAAACTTTGACGAGGCAGTCCCTCTGAAGGAGCGCTCCATCCGTCTGCTCACTAAAAACGGAATTAAGCTTTCTGTCAAAACTGCGTCGACTCGACCATGCACAGTAATTAGAATAGCAAGAAAAACCGAGACAAAAACAACACAAAACCACAAACCTGCATTTGACTGAGACAACAGATGAGCTGAGAATTTTGTGTGTTGATTTTGGATGCTGAAAATAAGGATTATATACCAGCATGTTTCCTCATGTTTCACAGAGACGTGTGAAACATGTCAGAGCTAAAAAAAAAAAAAAAAAAAAAGGCATAACATTATTATTATTTGATTTTATTACTTCTATTCATATATTTGTTTGTGTATTATCAGTAAAAATTATCTTGGTGTTTTTGTTCTAACTGACCCTTAAAGAATCAGATATTTTTACATAGCAGGCTGAATTAGAAGAGAAAAACAAAGATCAAGGACACAGAATTATACAGAAATGTGTTTCATGTGGTTAAAAAAAAGAAAGAAAGAAAAATAACCACTGGCGATGTCATACATCAAGCCATCAAGCTGAATTCAGAGCTGAGAACTTTGAGGGCAAGGTTAATTGAAACGTTTCTGTGCCGACGACGGCTCAGTCTGTCATTTTCACTATATTATATCATGTTAATTTCTCAACTGAAGCCCAAGCTCATGACTATAAACAAGCTCTGTACTTTAACACACATTAACCGTTTTAATTACATTTACGTGCATGTAATTTGTAGGATGTATATGGAGGAAGCTTAGAAACGCTGTTCTTTTTTCCTTTCTTGCTTTTAATCTCTCATTAAATTAGACAAACCGTACCTGTGTGCCATATGTCACTCTGATTATCTCACAAACCCACTGTTTCCCTTTGCAATTAGCAAGTAATAGCAATCAAGGGGACAAATTCTGTTGAGCTGTATGCGCTGTATTCTCTGTATGCTCTGTGTGCTCTATTAATAGTCTCAGGCTTAAAATTCTGACAAAAGAAACAAATGCGCACATAACTGTAATTAAAGTAAAAGTAAATAATAATGAAGTAAAGTTGAATAATGATTAGAAAGTTATTGAGTGTTTTTTTTAGTCAATCTGCTATATATGTTTGTCTTTCTGTAAGTGTATGATGGTGTGCGTGTGTGTGTGTGTGGGTGGGTGTTATTTCAGCTGACCAAGGGGCAAACCGTTTCTGTTTCCTTCCGTTCAGAAAGACAACAGCAACAGCCATTAAAGAATGGCCTTAAGAGTCTCTGGCATGTTGATGCCTGATGCACAAAGGTCATTGATTCTGGGGCCTTCTACTTTCTCTTAACAATTTGCTGTATTTTTTTATTTTTTTTGGCATTTGGTGAGCAAACGCAGAGGCCAGCTCTCTTCGATGTGCCGACCTTGACAGCGAATTGGATAAATAAACCTTCAATTTAGCCTCTCTCTCCTTCTTGGCTTGCCTAGCCAGGCAGCATGTCCCACCGGGAGTCTTCACCTATCCGAAGAGCTCAGTCTGCCCTCGGCTTAGTGACAAACACAAGCTCCTTCTCCCGCTAACAGCCCTCTCCTACAGCAGTCAAAGTCAATCCAGCACTCCCCAACAATTTAATGCCAATTCTGTCTTTCGTGCCGGTCTTTGACCAGCATATACACAGACCTGCGCACACACATACACCTGCAGATAGACTCACCGAATAACACAATCCCGCTCGTTCACTAAACCTGTCGCAGGAGGCAGCTGGACTGAGTGTATCACTCCATAACAGGTAATGACATGGCATTTAATGGTACTGTCCAAAGCGATTCATGGCCCGCAGACAGGTAACAGGGGACATGGATAAACATGGCATAGGGGCAACAGCACTGACATCATATCTCTTCCCGGCCTTGTCAACAGATACCTAGTGGCATAGGTGTCACTGTTTATGCCTAAATACATTTAGTCTGATAGAGGAGATTTTGGTTATATTAATAAGAGTCTGGGGGCTTCTCGATACCTCAGTACCTTCTGTTTAAATCAAACTTCATTCCATTTGTGCATAATAAAACCTGGAGAACATGAAATGGAAAAATCAGAAATTTAAAAGCACTCTATTGCAGAACAAATAAGTGCTACATCAACAGGAGCTTCCGTAAATGTGTATTGTTTATAAAAATCCACAAAAAAAAATGTTTGTCTCTATTGCTTCATGTATGTAACAAAAATGGTTAGAATCATAGCATTTGTTTAGAGTTAAACATACTCAGTACCCGTACTTTAGTTAGAATATTAGCCTTTATTTTGTCAGAGTGAAATTCTTCTTTGCATATCCCAACTTTGGAGGTTGGGATCAGGGTCAGCTATGATACAATACCTCTGGAGCAGGGAGGGTTAAGGGCCTTACTCAAGGGCCCATCAGAAGCAGCTTGGCAGTGCTGGGGCATGAGTAATTGATAAAATAGATAAAATAGACCCAAATGCAGGATAGCATTAAAAAAAACAGGATTTATTAACTACAACAAAGCACAGATCAAGAAGAAGGACAAGCTGACAACAAAAGACAACAAGGATTCCCCGCTGCTCAAGGCAAGTGAGTCCTGAGACGAGGCACCGATCCTCGATTCTACAACTTAGGTTGCTAGCTAAATAGCTAGATAGCTATATATATATCAATATATCTATATCAATATCTTTTTAATTTATTCTTACTAGATATCTAGTATGTTAGCTTGCTATCTAGTCAGTTGCATAGCTACCTTCAGTGATGTCAATGCATTGGGTCATAAAAAGTTTGGATGGTGTGTTCTGGTTTTTGAACATTTCCATGCAATGTGTTGTGTGAATTTTGTAAATAAACAGTAATTCAAATGGAATTTCAAATAAATTGTGGCAAAATGTGTGGCAGGGTGCCATAGTAGTAATGTTGCCATCTCACATTTCCAGCTTCCCCTATGTCCACATGCATTTCCTCTGGGTTTTGAGTGAATGTGTGTGCACATGGCACCCTGCCTTGGATGGGTGTCTCATCCAGATTGTATTCCCACCTCATGCCTACTGTTCCTGGGATAGGCTCCAGATCCAACATGACCCTGAGCAGGATAAAATGCTTACTGCAGAAGAACAAACGAATTATTTTAAGTGTGTGTGTGTGTGTGTGTGTGTGTGTGTGTGTGTGTGTGTGTGTGTGTGTGTGTGTGTGTGTGTGTGTGTGTGTGTGTGTGTGTGTTTGCTGGGATCTTGAAACATTAAGTATGGATCTTTGGGCTTGTGACATTTCCGCTAATCATTTGATGCTCACAGAATGTCATTGTAATGGCAGTTAATGAAACAGATATATTTATCTTACCTTTTTCCTTTTAAAAATGGCTTAAAATGTCTGAACCATGGATGGCTACTAGTGTGTGTGTGTGTGTTATCAGATGAGTGATGAGAAATAGGGACAGAGAAGAACAGCTAGGGAAGGAGCTATGGAGAGCTGTAAAAGTGACTGCGGGTGGTCATAAATCGAATTTATATCGTCTTCTCTTGGTTTGATTGTTAATTGCACACTGCTTACTTGCAGACTCAAGTCTTATGAGGAGGAAGAGCCCTTGATTTGTTCCAGTGCTCTACACTGCTGAGTGGGAAATACAGAGACAGAGGCACAGAGAGAGAGAGAGAGAGAGAGAGAGAGAGAGAGAGAGAGAGAGAGAGAGAGAGAGAGAGAGAGAGAGAAAGAGTCACATAGTGCAGAATGATAGACAAAACGAGCCGCAAGTTTTAATCATTTGCTTGTGTTGTTGCTTAGCGCTGGTGGCAGAAGGATGGCAAGGAGAAACGAGAACAGCTGTAAGTAGTGCACGTGAAGTTAAATGAAAGACAAATATTTCAGCCTAGATGCTTGACACAATAAGTCTTAGGTCTATCCCTCTCTCTTTCTCTCTCTCTCTCTCTCTCTCTCTCTCTCTCTCTCTCTCTCTCTGATTGGTCTGTGTGTCATACTCCATCAGATTACAGGCAGACTACAGAGAAGCAAAAAAAGAAAGAGCATGGCAGACAAGAATTGGAAAGAAACAAGGGTCATTTGAGATGAATTGCGAAGGAAATCGAGAGGAAGGGAGACAGACTGAAAAGGGAAGAAAAAGGCAGAGCGATATATATCCTCCTCTGTGCACTACCATTAAGCCCTCAGGCAACGGTGGGATAGGCTGTTTGTGCAGAGGCTGACCAAAGGAAATCACTGTTATGAAAGCAAATCAAATCAAGCTTTAACATTCTGTTTTAGCTAACAGCAATGGGGTCATTCAGAGGTCTTCTTCTTCCTTTACACAGTACTAGCACTAGCATTAGCGGGTAAAACAGATTAGCAACAGCTCTGAAAAATCTGATATGGTCTATGCAAATTAGGCAGGACAGAATTGTACAGTAATTACAGAAATAATGATAATAAGTACATATTTGAAAATAAAACACTTTGTTGTATCACTAGTGTAAAAAAAATTATTTGCAAGTGCAAACACAATTAGTGTAACCTTCTTAGAATAACTTTCCGGTCATATCCCTCCCTTCCAGTAGAGGTCTCTATGTCCTAAAAGTAAAGTAGTTCGCTTCCTGCTCAAAACATTTGTAAACTCATGAAACTCCCAGTATTATTGCGAAGTCTTGCCAACTACCTAATACCTCAGTTAAATCTTGTTTCTGTGACTGCCTTGTTAACTATTCTGTCTCATTACTATTGACTCTGGACTGGCCTTCTGATTGCAATGACCATGATTGCTTGTGTACCGTCCATCGCCTGATTCCTGAGAATATTAGACAACTTGTATTAGCTCTCTCAGCTTGTATTTAGCCCTCTGTAATGGCAGCAAAATTCAACTGATAAGTGTTTTCTATGCTATTTGGACCCTAACGTCCCTAACACCTAGTACCTGGATGAGGGCATCATCAGTGCTGAACAGCGCATGTTGCTGCTGGAATGTTGGACTGTACCTTTCCATGCTTGACAAACAAGGGTGGCATTCCTGGCTCCTTTTAGATTGAGTCTCTGATCTCTGAGGTAATTTTCAACTTGTTTGGTCCACATCTGTTTTTGGGGCTGATGGTTGCCTTCAGGAAAACCTGTATGGGAGCCAATTGTCACTTATCCTTTACATGTGGCTGAACCATTCATCGTAGTGTTTCTTGAGCTGCTGTTCACATCTTTGTCTCATAGTCTTATTTCAATGGAGATCACGGAGGGAAACCCCCAGGATTTATCATAAACAACATTTTGAAGACCTCAGGTTTATTCATGTCTGACTTTAGAAGCATCCGTTTCTCAGATCCATAGAGTAGTGTCAGAATTAGTGTTCAGAAGAGGTTTATCTCGGTCCTCCTGATGGATATGTTTGTTTTCTCCCACATGCAGTATTTGAACTCAGAGAATGCCACGACTGATCCTGCTGTGAATCTCCCTGATGGATGTCACTTTCTTCTTCTGATCAGAGACCCCAGATATTTGAACTCCTTCAGCTGTTTGATTTGGATATTTTCCAGGTTAGTAATGCTTTGCCAATCCATCGGTTGCCAGGACCTTGGTCTTGTCTGCATTGATTCAAGCCATAGGACTAGAGTTTAATGAACTGGAGTTCAAAATGTCCGAAATTAACCAAGGATGTGTTTTTGGATTGGTGATGGACTTTTAAATAGTTGTTGTAGTTAATCTAAAAATTGATGTGCATGATAAAAATTATAGATCTTATTGAAACGGCTTGGAGTTAAGTAGAGCTACAAGCATATTATTATTTATTTACATACTGGCTCAAAGCGAGTGATCTTAATATCATAGTGTAATATTATGTTCTTTTGTAATTCAGAGAAATATAGTGTCAGATATGTGTCTGTATTAGCAGACACATGAGCCAGTACAGATTATCCGCAGTGTGAAACTTTATCAGGGGGTTTGTGGTATGGAGAAGATTTCCGGCTGTGTCACAGACAGCTCTAATGACACCTTCAGTCTTAAATGCGAAGCCGTCTCTGCTTCTCTCCCCGACTGTGATAATGACTGGCTTTGCCCCAAACTGTGTCAAACGAAGACAAATACACCCAGCCAACTTCATCATGTAATTAGATGCTGCCTACAATATTTTATGATAAAGGTTTATGTAGTGCTAATAGCTACCCCTCGGTTTGGGTTCAGCTTTGATTCAGCCTTTACTAACCTCCAGGTATGTTTTTAAAGCTCTTTCGTCTTTTTTTTCATCTGTGATTGAAGTACTGTTCCGCTTTTAGAGTGGATGTGGAGGAATTAAGTGGTCTCAGAGAGACAGAGGGAGGGGGGAGAACAGAGTGAGACTGAGGTATATGATTTACTTATTTCTGAAGGAATACCATGAGTAGGCATTTGTGTTTTGTGTGTGTGCATTTGCGAGTGCATGCTTGTCTCTGTGTGTGTGCCTGTGTGTGTTCGTGTGTGTGTGCACTCTTCTACAGATTGGCACTAAAATTTGTTTTGAACGTCGCTACACTGGGTTTATTATTGTGTGTGTGTGTGTGTGTGTGTGTTACAGATGAGTGTCTTCCTGCTCTCTCAAAGGCCCTGAGGGTTGCCTGGAGGCGTGCCTGCAGTGCCTGTTCTTACAGAGCTCACATCAGGAGACAGCCAACACTCTAGTACTCTTCCCTGAAGCAAACTTGCACACACACACACACACACACACACACACACACACACACACACACACACACACACACACACACACACACACACACACAGGTAATACTCTTACAATAGAAATCCACTATAATGGAACATGTTTTCACTGTAGTGTACTGTAGCTTTACACATACACTCTAAGACTTTAATTCGTTAACTCTGAACTATGAAACTACCTTTGACTCACTTTCGCACTCTATAGCTGTACAGAATACAGGTAGTCATGTTACATGTTAATGTTTTTGTAAGTTACATAAATAGTATGTCACATAAATGTAGTCTTATGTGCTTGTTCAATTACTATATTCCTGTTTTGCCAACTCGTTCAGAGTGACTGATGGATTCTCCACATAATATTTTTTTTAAAAAGGCACGTTATTACTAACAAATAGAAACTTTATCATCTTTAATGCTCTCAGTAAGGAGACATTTATTTAACGGTAAAGGAAGGAGTCTTTTTGCCACAGGAAGTCTTCAGGATAAAGGATTTTGTACTTTCTCAGTAATATGACAACCTACTTTGTTTTGTCAAGTCAAGTTAAAAAAAGAACTTTGAGGTTTCACAGCCTTATATGTAAAAGTGTGTTGATAGTAATACCACACTCAAGGTACACTGTTATACAAAACTTTTGGAATAGTGGTGCATTGACACCATCCCGTCTTTACGTCCATTATAATAATACCAAAGACCTCTGTACTGTTAAGACATTGTTTGATATTTGGTTGATATTTTAATATGGAAGAGAGAAAAACAGATAACTACAGCAGTGTACATAGTGTGGAATAAATATGTGTTACTTCCACTCATGTAAACAGATATAAAGTATATGTACAGTATCGATCAACTAGATAGATAGATAGATAGATAGATAGATAGATAGATAGATAGATAGATAGATAGATAGATAGATAGATAGATAGATAGATAGATAGATAGATAGATAGATAGATAGAAACAACCAACCATACACTTATCTACACCTTCACTTAAATACACGCAACACAGAACCAGACTGTGAAGGATAAATGAAACCTCCCTGCTCTCATTTACTGTCCCCTCTCTAGATTTCCGTTTATATTTGCATGCCCTAAATAAATACATCAGGATGGTTTAGTAATGTGTACAGCAAGGCCGCAGCCCCACAAATCAGCCATGGAGCTAGCTCGCTCTATCACTCACCCGGCCCGTACTTTACAACACAATTACTCGCTGCCTGACACAAATGAGCTGGGCCTAGCAACCTGCAGCAAGCTAATTACTGCCAGCCATGGCCCGCCCCACCATTAAAACAATCACCGCGTTTTACACCAGCCAATGCTGCCACCAGCTACCACCCACTGCTTTTACACACACACTTTATTTAGTGTGAATTTATCAGAGTTTGCTTTTATGTTTTGCGTTTCCTTTTTTGTGCCTTCTGCAATCCAGCAGCAGGAAGTGTCTGTATATTCTCCGTCAGTATCCGTGTCATCCATGTATTTACACATTCATGCCATCATTAATTCTTTTAAGAGCCGTCGATAGCCTTTACATGAAACTAACTAAACACAAACATCATCATACAACCCATTGTTTTAGGGCGGCATGAAACGTTCCTGCAAATTTGCAAATGATTAGGAATGTGAGAACCAAGATAAGGATGTTCTTCTGTGTCAGGGAGGTGCTTAGGCTCTTTGGTGCAGATATTCTTTAGGGTTGGTTAGGGCTTAGCAATCACCTTTAATTAACATGACTGCTGCTGCAACTGTACTGAAAATCAGACCTACCTAGCCTCTCGTACAAAAGAGAGAAGAATGAATCATTTTTGTCTCTTCTGAAGTGGAGCTAAAAGGAGATATTCTGGGCTCCTAATTACCGAATATTTATTCTGCACCTACAGTCCTACCACCCTCAGGCTCCTTTATGCACAAACCTAAAAATTTTACAAAAGAAAAAAAATCTGTCAGTCATTTTGCTTTCATCTTGGAGCACAATGAGACAGAATAGTGCAACAGTAGCTGACTCAGTAAGACTTTTACTGCTAACCCTCTGGGCCCAGGATCTGCTTAACCAAAATATACAGACCTTTGATTTAGGTTGTTCTTCTAGTATTTAAAAGCAATAACTCATTTAATAAGTAAGCTGTTGCTGAATCCACATTGTAGACATTGTAGCTTCAGATCATGCAAATCATGGCTACATGTCACATGGTTATGCTACATTTTCTTCATCTATACATAAGATTTTGCTTTATAAAGGAAAAATATGTGGAAATTCATTGGGCTCTTCATGGGGAATCACATTCTCAAGTATAACAGTCACACAAGCCTCATGGTACGGGGTCTGAATAGAGCAATATGAATTAATATGTTTATTTCATTCATTCCTTTTCTACCGCTTAACCGAACTTTTCGGGTAAAGGGGAGCCTGTGGCTATCTCGGGCGTCATCGGGCATCAAGGCAGGATACACCCTGGACGGAGTGCCAACCCATCGCAGGGAACACACACACACTCTCATTCACTCACACACTCACACACTATGGACAATTTTCCAGAGATGCCAATCAACCTACCATGCATGTCTTTGGACTGGGGAGAAAACCGGAGTACCCGGAGGAAACCCCCGAAGCACGGGGAGAACATGCAAACTCAAGGCGGGAATTGAACCCCGACCATGGAGGTGTGAGGCAAATGTGCTAACCACTAAACCACTGTGCCCCCCATGACTTTATTTGGATTAGTTAAAAAGAAACAATGCTTAAGAACCTGTTCTTAATGACTTGCCTGTAAAAATAAAGGTTAAACAAACAAACAAACAAAAAGCGGTGCTAGAGTTTGTAATGTTAATAGGTGTTCATTCATAGGAGATAAAATTAAATCTAACCAAATCATTCTTGTTCCTTTTGGTTGCATATTTTTCTCTTCAGTTTTCAATTGATTTCATATAGATCAAAAGTGGGTGGAGCTACCGGTTGCTGATTGCTTAATGTACATAAATTAAATAAATGCAATTCTGGGGAAAACGCCATAACTGAAATTCTACCTTCATTCTACTGTA
Source organism: Tachysurus fulvidraco (assembly GCF_022655615.1). Lineage (NCBI taxonomy): Eukaryota > Metazoa > Chordata > Actinopteri > Siluriformes > Bagridae > Tachysurus > Tachysurus fulvidraco. Next base: position 8,069,461 of record NC_062518.1, read on the forward strand.
CCTTGTTAACTAACTTCTTATAAACTCTCAATTTTATTTATTCTGACATAGTTTCTGCTCTCATAGTAAAGGTGTGCATCAGGACTGGGATCCTTGAGGACACAACAAAAATGAACTGTTTTTACCATTGGGTTATACCTTCATTCACCCCATTCATCTTCCATAACTGATTTAGCCTGGTCAGGGTCATGAGGGTTTAAATTATTAATTTTATGGTATTCTGGAAAATTGAACCAACGTAATGCAGACTTACACAGTTTTACAATCTAGTGTCATCCAATGCTATCCAATGCATGTTATTAGACAAATAGCGGGTAAATCTTCAAAAAACGATAAATAAAATGACAAAACATTTCTGACAATGATAAAAACTCATGGCACGAAATGCATGAGATCATCACACAAAGTTGACCAATCTCAAAATATTTTATGACGTGCGGTTTTTGGACCCTAATATCAATCAGTGTAAAGCTTTAGTTAGTTAGAAAATATCACAGAATACAATAAATTTAATATGTTTTATATTATGAATTTAATAAAAATTATGCCAGGAATTGGACAAGACTGGTTTCAGTAATGGATTGGGATAGTATAAGGAAAGTCTTTACCCACCTCCTCCTTATCTCCCTTTGACTCGGGAGGGTCTGGCTGTTTAGCACAAACCTCAAGCTGCCAATAACTACAAAACAAATTCTCACTGCCCCCCATTACATTTCCATTGCATTCATCACCACTGTCAGTTAAAGGTAATGACAAAAAAGTTGTTTGTCAAGGCATAAAGTTTAAGAGAAATCCTCAGCACTTCCAAATTTGATTGCATGTTTACATTGTGTTGTATTTGCTCTGGACAATGTACACACACCATAAAAACAAAGCTGGCCAGGGGAAAAATGGGGCCTGTTGGGAAACTCATCTGCCGTTTCCCCTTTAAGAGATAATAAAAAGCACAGCTTTTCCTAGATTTTTTTAGGAATAGACTGCTAGAAATATTTCTTTCATGCCCCCTTTTGTGTGTGATGGTGTATTAAAGCCATATTTTGTGTCATCTCTGACAGATATACGGTGTGCCTTAAACAATATGAACTATCTGTTAAGAAATAAATTGCTTACACCACTGGAATTCTTACAGGAACACTTCAATCCAGACCCCCCCCCTATCCCTTTATATAATTATTTCTGCCACATTTTCCCAGTGCAAGCAGACATGGCCGCTGATTGCAATAAAACACTACAGTATTAGAACGAGGACTGCTGAGGCCATCACTTATCAAAGTGGACGTTGATCTAATGAAGGTTTTGATGACTGCAACCAAGGTAAAGATGACCTTTGGACTTCATTTTTTTCTTCTTTTGGGTTGATGTGTGGTGAAACTCAAACCCGGATGATGTCACATTCACAACTCACAAAACGCTGAAAGACATTTTCAGTATGAAGTATGAATGCACCACAAGTAGACAATGACTTATTGCGCAGCTTAAACACCTTTTGGATGGTTTTGTGGCTACAATTTTTTCAGTAGACGAACACGTCTGCACCCTAAATGAGGCAGAACTGGGGGTACCGTACAAGTGTTAATAGTCTCCCTTGTCAAACTCAGTCTCTTCTATCTATCTATCTATCTATCTATCTATCTATCTATCTATCTATCTATCTATCTATCTATCTATCTACATATATATATATATATATATATATATATATATATATATATATATATATATATATATATATATATATATATATATATATATATATATATATATATATATAATCACTGTGAAAGTTCTGCATGCCATTTTTTCTATTAATGTGCCTCACACATAAATCAGACTAACAAGAGATGGACGAGCAGCCAACCCACCAGACACGTACTCATTACTCTACTAAGGGAGGAAGCGACATGACACTTCCTTTCCCTCCAACGTCTCTCTCTCTCTCTCTCTTTCTCTCTCTCATGCATCTACCCACATGCACACACACACACACACACACACACACACACACACACACACACACACACACACACACGTATACATGTTTCCTCTTGTCCCTGATTGAGAGCTTCCTGTCTCTGCTGCAGTCCCGTCCGGTTGCAAACCGTCCTTCATCTTCTCATATTCACACGAGATGATTGACATTTACGTCAGCTCTTACCAAGGTAGCCACCCATCCTCTTATAGCTCATGCCCAGATGTGTCTCATAGTGAGCTGCTATGTTTCTTCTCAACACAAACTCGAAGCAGATTGCGTTGCTTTGTCATTACTCCTCATTGACCCAGTGATGGATATGGTACAGCAGAATAACAGCAGACAGTAAAGGATTAAAAATATGATGGGAAATGTGGGATACTCTGGCATGGTCCTGCAACCCACATGACCAGAGGATAGGGAAGGATGTACACATCAGAGCTGTCCGCCTTCCTAATACTCCAGGCTGTCCAGACACTGTACAGACCCGGCATTATCAACTGAAAGACCACGATCCGGATGCAGGCATAACAACAAAATATTTCAGTTGATGAAATGATAGAAAAAACATTGTAGCAGAGAGCAGAGCCAATAAACATTTGAAAACATAGCTGTAGCTCAGCAGTCTAGTTTTCTGTAGCTTTTTGAGCAGATCTTTTGAAGCTCATCCAATCATAAGCAGGTATGTAGATTATATAACTGAACGAATCTGATTCAACCAGAGACAAAACACATACCTAGATACGTTTATCCCTGAAGGGGATAAAATGGGTTTTCAAGACTGCTATTGAATGTGCAGATTTTAAATGGATATTGTCATAAAGGCAGATGCTTTGTAGCAGAATGAAAATGTGTTTATTCAAAAAGTCACAAAATTAGGGACAGTCCACATTAATAGAAATTAAGGGGGGAATAGACTTTGCAAACATTTCATCAGTGAAAGAGAGAAAGAACAGTCTAAAAAGATGAGAAGGTCAAAACAAGCACAGGTAAAACTGGTCAAAAACTCTGAACAGGATTCTATACAAAATACATGCAAACAAAATTTACATACAAAATTTAAAATCTGGGATAACAAGACTAATAGGCAGACACGGTGACTCCAGGAACGCATGAGAACAAAACGTATACTTTGCAAAGTGCAAATTAAAACGATTGGGATGATTGGGAGTATAGAAGTGCAGGTGGTTTCTGGAAGTGAGCGTCTGTGGCGGACATGTTCGTACGCTGCAGTGAAGCACAAGTTATGCGTCTATTATCCAAAGGAAATTCAAAACATGTGTACCCCTCTGTTCAGACACCATGGTGTTGGTCAAAATTTGTAACATGAAACAGGTCTATGAAAGAAAACCTAATCGTCCATAAACGGCCATTCGTTTTACCATCCGTGCCTTCTTTATTCTCAGAAAACAACTAACAAATATATATTGTACTATATTTAAAATAGATTTGAAAACTAAAAATGTTGATGGACTGCTTGTTTAATAACCAATACATAACATCCAGCAATCATAAGGTTACATAAAACTTCATATGCCCTTCATAAAAACTTACATTTCTGAATATTAATTAAGTCTTTTTTTTCCCCCAACAGACATCAGCTGCTTTGTTCATTTTGATTCCAAATGACAGATTTTTGTTGACATAAGGTTGTGTTATGACATGTTCTGCACTGAAATATGTTCGAACATAATTACAACTAATGGTGATGATTTAACTTGTCAAACATCAAACTAATTTTAATTTAGGGTCAGAGAAAGAGATGAATTAATGTCATTAAGGTGTTGTGAAATTGCTTTAATAAATTCTTACAAATACTATAATTAAGCTCATTTTACTGATGGGCTAGAAAAAAATATTCCTCACATCTCTGTCATGTATATGCATGTTAAATCCATGACATTATAATGACATTATCGTGATAATTAGTGAAACTAAACGAAACTTTATTTTAAAGTCATCCTGACATTTTTGAAGTATTTACAGTACACCAGTCATATAAGCAAAATGTCACATTATCACCTTTAAGTGAGTATAAAACAAGTACAATAGCAAGAGCTACTGTAGGTTGTTATTGTTCTTACTGTAAAAAATACAATAACTAGGTGGTGCTCAATCAAATGACGTTCCATCATTCATACAATCATCTTTACTATACTCTTATATATAATATACCCCAAAAGGGACACCAATCCATTAAAGGCACCATGCATACACTCATACTTCATAGTTTGGCACAATTTAGAGTAGAGAGTTAACTACTTTCAGGAGTAAGGAGGAAACTAGAGAATCCAGCAGAAACTCACATCAGATGACATTTTAAAAGTTTCGCCACCATCAATGTCAGCTTGCTCATTAGAGATCTAGACATGGATTTCTAAAAGCTGCGTTTTGTTCAAGTTCAAGTGCTTTTCTGTGGACAGACTCACACACATTCATAATTAATGTCATTCACACTGAGAAACAATTTAGAGCCTACATATCATATGCTGGGATGGTTTTAGGAGGTGGGAGGAAACCAAAGAACCTGGAGGAAACCCACGCAAAGAGAATATCTCACAGTCTGTAACCTGAGTTGGTCTCTTGGCTCTGAGTTTTTTTTTTGTTTGTTTTGGTTTTTTTTTTTTGCAAAATGCTTCCTTTCGCTCTCTGTTTTACTTTATCTTTATTTATATTTATATTTATATATCCTCCTTTAAGCATGTAGTCAATACACCCACATGCACACTTCCAAAAGGCTTCGCACATCTTGGTACATCTTGATTTTGACAGTCAAATCAAACCAATGTGAGTGATCACATTGACCAGACAAATGAAAAAAGGGTGGATGTGCGTGTGTGTGTGTGTGTGTGTGTGTGTGTGAGAGAGAGAGAGAGAGAGAGAGAGAGAGAGAGAGAGAGAGAGAGAGAGAGAGAGAGAGAGAGAGAGAGAGAGAGAGAGAGAGAGAGAGAGAGAGAGAGGACAGAATAACAATCAAAGGACTGAGAGAATACAGGTGTTTAGGTTTATGAGACAAGCTCAGTTGCTTGGGTATTTGACAGCTGTTGATGTTATCAGAGACATTTGGCTGTTATTGGCTATGGGTTGAAATGCAGGAAAGGGGGAGGGTTAAGAAACAGAGAGAGAGAGAGAAAGAGAGAGCAGAAGAGAAGGAAGGGGTCCTGAGGGCCTCTCCAACTGAAACATCCCTGTTTGATAACATTTGGCTGAACTTTCGGATGTGAACCTCCCTCCTGACTCTACCACACTCAAACTGATTGCAGAGAGAAACCAAGAGAGACACAGAGAAAGACAGACAAGTCAAACATTATTGACCAGAGTGCTTTGTGTCTATTAGGAGGAAGAGCAGGAAGGGGCCGAGTTAGGGGGTGGGCGAGATTCTCCCAAAGCTGACAGACATCAAGCTAATCAGGAGGGAATGAAGGAAGCACAGTAACTCTTCACTAGAGGAACAGGTCGCCGTGCGGCCACATAAAAAGAAGTGCGCTCAGAATTTGACGGAGCAGCAGCAGCCATTATCTACCATTTTAACAGCTTCCTCTTTCGGAACACATGACTCCCGACTTTTCATCTTCAACTCGAGAGGTCAGAGATCAAGAGATCAAGTCATGATTTCTTGTAAGAGTGGATTATTCAGCACTTCTACACTTTTGCAAACGGCTGAACTAAACGTTGCTGCTCTCTTTCATAAAGTTTAAGCTAAAGCAATTGGAGTAATACAAAAAAAAAAAAGAAAATTATCCCTACCCTCAACAAGCCGATAAGATGTAAAACAACAATAACATCCCTCAGAAAGTGTCACTTTCACCAGCACAGCTACTGTTTGCAGATAGAGAATAATGGGAGAGCATTCGCTCACATGTCTGTTTGTACATCCAATTCGTTCGTTTGTTTGTTCATTCAGTATCAGTTCATTACTCAAGTCACAACATTTGTCTTCTATAACATGCGGTCACTTTCCTGAGCCTCACATAAATACTTGTATAAATGTCTTACATCGCAACGGATAAATAAATTTGATTTGACCTGCATTCTTCAGAAACCCACGAACTCACACTTCATAAACTCCTCACAGATGAATAATAATAACTTAGATAGCTCATGAAAAATTAAGAAGGCTAGGTTTGTTTTCTTCCTGAACAACTTTTCTCAACTGGCACTTTTACAGCACAGAAATTTACTTTTAACTGCTTTCACAGTTGCAAAAAGAAAAAAAAGTTAGATTGTCGCTTGAACCTACAAATATAATTAGTAGATATTTATGGGCTTTACATCTACTTGATAGAATTCCTGTGGAGCTAGCAACAGCTTGCATACATGGTGCAAGATCAAAGACATTTGTGGTGCTTTAAAAATTGTCAAATAATTTGTTTCTTCTTTCTGAGATGCTAATGTAGGTTTGAAGTCTGTATATATATATATATATATATATATATATATATATATATATATATATATATATATATATATATATATATACTGTATATCGTTCTCCCCATCGTCGGCAATGTCTCAATTCCCTGTGACTGTAATAGTCCACCTGGGGCATGAGGTTATATTATATTTGTAATTTTTTACGTGATGTTTTTACACAACAATGCTTGGTCGGATGAGATTTAATGTTCACACAACCTGCAATGATGTGGCAGTGCACCCCAAAACACGTTGCAAAACCCGATTGAATTCAGCCAATCAGACAAAGCAATCATGTAGGGAATCCAAATCCAAAAAAAAAAAAAGAAAGAAAACGTCAACTGATAGAGGCCTTGAAACGGCATGAGACTACGAAATAAGCGAGTGGACACATAACATTACTCTCAATTGAAAGCAGAAATTGTTGGCAATAATTCCAGACTTTTATTTTTCCAAATATTTTATTTATTTTGCAGGAAACATTTGTACAGCCATAAAGTATTTCACTTTAGCTGGTACACTTTATCAAAAAAAAAGAATACCAGGCCATTCAGATGAATATGAAGCAACGAACAGCTGTTGTTTAATTCATAAGCTCTAGCTGTTAGATGCGAATGCAGACACCATTTACTGTTGACATGCAGTATAATTGCTGAATGTATACATTGTGCATCACAAATAGCATTGTTTTCTTGCTGGCTTTTCTGCAACTGCATATTCAGTTGCAGTTGAAAAAATAATCCTTGTATGTTTACCAGCCAGATAACATTCTGAGAAACAAGCAGGGCACAAAATCAGGGAACGCCATGCAGGGAGGCCATGAGCTTTCTCCATAAAATATTTTCCTATTCTGATAAAACACTGACCCCGACTGAGATTAATCAAGAAAACAGGAGGGAGGTATGATATGCATAATCTTTTCTTTTATTCGTTTTTTTCCCCCCTTCTCTTCGTGTTGAATGTTAATTTGTTCCATGTTACCACAGCAGCCTGTATAATCTGGATGGAAACGGACCCGCGTAGTCCTAGCTTCGCCGAGAAATATGTCAGAAGTCCAACTCTATTTTCTCACACACAATATTAATTTGGAGCTCAGAGGTGTTGGTGATGGATATTCAGGATGGAGGACTAATAGCTGAAATTATATTATTGCTAATAATACATGTGCTGCAGGCTCTGATGAGCTTCATCCGTGGCCTCTTCTAATTCATATGTAAGAATCGAATATGAATTTCCTGCTTAAAAAAGCGACCCTCTCTACCGGGAGCATGTTCAATAGCAGCCGTTTATTATCAGCAGCAAAATTCCAACACCAGAGCTATGAAAGTTCATGCGTAAGTCATTTAATGGAGGTTCCCCGAATCTTGATCATGGGCTTGTTTCTTCATTAACTCTCGGCTTCATATCACAAAATTTATGCTTTTCGCTCTTAATGCAATTTGTGTTTTTACCAAGGCAATCTGAAGCCAGGATCAAAGTTTGCTTCCTCCACTGGAATAAGTGAGAAGGGGAGGTATGGAGGTGGTCATTAAAGAAAAGTGCAATACATGTTTCCTCTTCGCCTTTTCTTTCTTAATACACTGGAAGACAAATTACACCCTCTAGGTTTCTCTTGTTATTCCACAATTACAGCAGGTACACGACTTTTCTTCATAAAGGACCTGATTGCTCAGAGTGCTCTACCTGAGCATGCACTAAACCTCATCTCCTACTTTAATGCAGCGAGATTGTTTTTGTTTTGCTTTGTTTTCTTCTTTTACATCTGTGTATGATAGACAGACATCCTTTATTGTGTATTTATCCTCTTCTACAGTCATACCCTGTTAGTTTTTCATAAAGGATTTGCGTGTATGGCTCTGTGTGCTAATTCAATTCATCTGAAATATACTATGCTCTAAATTTTCATCTACACATCTCAGTCCAACACAGCCTTGCCCTTTTATCCCAAAACCATGAAGAGAGTGGTGTAATCGTAAATGGAGGCTAAGCAGCGCACAATCTGCTCTTCCTCGTCCCCACGGTTTTGGCAACTAGATGGAGATTAATTTCAGCCTCACCCACAGAACAAGCGTCTGTTACGGTTTTACATTACTGCCAAAAAAAGAGCTCAGTAGTTTAATCTGGGAGCAGGATTCCTTCTGTTTTGTTTTTACATAAAAATACATGTTAACAGTCCAATCTATCTGGCATCTTCACAGATTTGTTATGCTCAGGAAAATCATACAGACACACTTAAAATGACAATGCTCTAGATTTTCAGAACGGTTTACAAAATACTTTACTGTATGGACATTTTTGGGCACCTTACCATCACAGCCATATGTGCTTTTTGATCATCACATTCCAGATTTAGTTCCTCTTTGCTCTTATTATAAACTCTAGTCTATTGGGAAGGATTTATATTAGATTTCTGGAAAGGAGCTGTAGAGATTTGTGCACAGTAAGTTATAAGAGCATTAGAGAGGTTTGGCTGATGCTGGCTGAGGAGGACTGGAGAGAAGTCAGGCCTTGAGTTCATCCCAAAGGTGTTCACGGGGTATGAGGTCAGGATACTGTTGATTTTCTCGAGCAACCTTAGCCAACCATATCTGCACGGACCTTGCTTTGTGCACACGAACATTGTCATGCTGGAATAGTTTTGGGCTTCATAGTTTCAGTGGAGACAAACACAAACATTTTAGCAACGTTTTAGGAAAGCTCCGCATTTTAAGGGATGTGGTAGCCTACTGTTTAAGGCATTGGTCAGGTCATGAGTTTGAATCCCAGGTCCAACAAGCAGCTACTGCTGGGTCCCTAAACAAGGCCCTTAACCCTCAATTGCTCAGTTGTATGAATTGAAGTAAAATGTAAGTCATTGTGGATAAAGTCCGCTAAATGCTGTAAATGTAAATATTGGTGTGATGATCAGGTGTCTCTTAAACATCTAGAAACTAGATATTGAAACTAGATATTAAGGGGTCTACATTTCTATAACAAAGACTTGTGTCAATTCTAGTAGGTGTTTTAAACCATGCAATAGTTCATAAGCATCTTTCCACTAATTGAAGTAATGGACAAACAATACAGAGTGTCCTGTTATAAGAAAATAATCAATGATCCACATCAGGCCCTCACCACTCTGAACACAACGCTCAAACTAAATGTATTATTCTCATACTCTGGAAATTTTTCATCAGCAGCAATATTGTATTTATTTATTCACTTTTTATGTGTTTATAGTTACATTTATTGTTGTGCAATGTCCACATAGCATATTCATTCCTGTTAGCACATACAATATATTGGAGACTTAACTAAATAAAAAAAAAATGCTAAATATTAGTCATCTAAAAATGCAATTATAGTATTGCATTTTTTTTTATCTGTCTATGTGGTGTGCATAGAGCTCCATGAGTAAGTTATTAAAATAAAAACAATAACATTAGAACAGGGGAATTACCGTAATCCTACAATTTCCCCTGCATCCAGAAATAATATCAATATTACTATTCTGTAACATATCATAAATTGTCTCTTCGTACACAGCGTGAATCATTGCTGTGTCTGACTTTGCTAGCATTAATTGCTTTAGTTGTCACTGTTGGCCATTGGGTGGACATTGGAGCTAATACAATTAGCTACTTTATTAACACAAGGTTCTGTCTGGTATTTTAATATAGCTGCAATTCTGATACAATTAGAAGTTTAATTTAGTACTTTATCTGATTTAGCACTTATTTGATAATGATCTGTATTAACTGAGGTACTTAAACTGTACTTAAATTGACTATAAACCAATTTTGGTAAAACTGTGTAAAAAGTTCTTATGCAGTTTGTGGACATGTCTGATCATACAAATAAAGTATTTTTACTCAAATGATTGTTTTCAGGCAAATTAAGAGATTAGCATATCCACAAAATGTTGTAGTGGCTGAAACTTTTAGTTGAAAAGTTCAGAGGATTTAATAATACAGTAAATACAGTATATTAGTTAGCTAGCTAGCAGAATAGGCTTCACTTATAAGTAGAGATGATGCATTATTTCATAATTGCATTAATAATTATTAAGAAATGTCACAATCAACAACCTAGAGCATTGCGTCATGGAAACCAGGAGAAGCTTTTATTTAACTTCTCCTACAGTGAGAATGAAGATCATTATCATCAGAAACAATGCCATTGGTTGCAACTGATAACCTTTTCTACTTTTCTAATTAGTTGAAAACCTGAGCATGTGGAGAAGGGACACAATAAATGGGTTTTTGTGTGATGAATCCAGTTGCTATGGAGTTTTAGGACTTTAAATGTAACTTCAAATGTAACCTCAAGTCTCCATCGGTGGCTTTCAACAAAATCCACTTCATGTTCAAAATAAAATGAATTTCTCTGTATCACGAGTGGATTTTTGACCATGTACAACGTACAGTATTTACAAAACTATATGTATTCTATATTCTGATATCAACCACATCAAGTCTTGGCAGTCCTCTCAAGGAACCAGGGAGATTTTTTTGCTATCATTGCCTCTGGCTTAGGGGTAAGTTTAGGGATAAACTTACACATGTATTATTTATATCCAGAATTTATATATTTCTGGAAAGATGCTTTGTAACAATGTTCATTGTCAAAACTGTAATACAAACAAAATGGAACTAAATCGAATTAAAAGCACGAAGACCAAAGTCGTTTTAAACCGGAGGTCTTCCTCACAATAACAAAAAATTCTAAATGCCCAGTTTAATTAAATTTTTTTATGTTTATTTGTATGAGACAAAAAATTTAATGTATATAGACGAAAGCCAGATTTAAATTAAATAGTGCTCTCATTTTTTGACAGTAAAATAACACTGAAGCAAACAGATTAGCAGATTAGCAGAAAGCTAAAACAGTTCTCACAACTACTGTATTATTCTGTTTAATGAATATGAATCAGAATGAAACTGATTTATAATGTTTGTGTGTCTCTCCTGGAATTTATCTTTTTCTTTTTGTTAAACTATTTGTTACGCTTGCATCTACAATTAAATATTGTCTAAACAATAACGCAGTACTCAGCATGTCTGGTTCATGGGCAAGTATGTAGTTTATTAGTTAGTCCTTCGCTGCTGTCACGATGTGGTTCCAGACCACCTCAGAATGATCACAATGCATCTTTGAGACTCATTTGACCCCATTCACACCTGTATTTAGCGTCGAACAGATGCTATCCAATCACCCAGGAAACATGTTAATGCCAGGTGTGAACAGTGCCTTTGGGTGTTTTCACATATGCAGTGTTTAGTCTGTTTAAATGGAACCATGGTGTGTTTTCCTCCTCACTGTGGTTTATCTGGTCAGGTAAGAACAGACAAACAACTGGTCTCAATCCAGGTCCTGTTTCAATTTGTTTGCGGTGTGAATGTGATTCAAATCTGTATCGACTCCAAAAGTGAACTAAAGAATGTGTACATGTACACTAGTTAAAAAAAAAAAAACAGAATTAATTGTTACTTGTTCACATTTCAGTGATTACTGTATATGCTTTGTCACTTTTGCTGAAAAAGTTTTTAGTGAGCATCTTTCACACCTGACTTCATGAACAGAAATCAGAGCAGCCCCACTAACAGAATTACAATGAGGCCCAAAATGTACTGCATCTGCAAAAATTAATTATGCACTTCATGATTTCAATAATACATAAAGAAAGGAGGGAAAAAAGATTTCGTCTTTTATCTTTGAGCCCTTTCCAAATTTAGTAGTGCTGCATGGATAGGTTTCATTTGGCTTTGAGCTAAAGAGGCCTTTTTTTTTTTTGCCTTAAAGCAGCCGGCAAGGAGCCAGGAGAAGTGGGAGAGATTTTAAAAAGGATGTTTTGAGGCCCCCTTACCATGAGCTTGCTTTTGTAATTAGCCGGGGCCACCTCAGCGTTTTTTTAATGAAACATTTCCGGAGTGCGGGAAAGAAAGCCCGTCTCATCTGCCTGTGTGTGATTATGGACACTAACACACACATTCAGAAACTCACACATACTGTACACACACACACACACACACACACACACACACACACACACACACACACACACACACACACACACACACAACAAACACTCTCAGCCAAGCATTCAGAGACAGTATGTGTGGGATAATGTTATGTGGTGGGGGGAGTGTGTGACTGTGTGTGTGTGTGTGTGTGTGTGTGTGTGTGTGTGTGTGTGTGTGTGTGTGTGTGTGTGTGTGTGTGTGTCTTGCTTCTTAAATAGGCCGCTAATCACACAAATTATTGCATCTAATTACCGCTCAGGCTCTAATTAATTCCTCCAGTATCACATCATTTAGTGCGCATTCACAGCACAGCACCTGTTTTTCAGCGAATGTGCGCTGTTAATTTGCTTATAAAACAAATAGCATTTGCATAAAATGCTTAATGAAGGGTTGAGCTGGGTTCTGCTGTCCCGCCATGGTGCTGCGTGGAGAGGTCAGAGATAGAGACGTGCTCTAATCCCACTCCAGAACAATGCTCTCCATTGTCGCGCTGCTCGCCCCATCTCTCCCTGATACGTTTTAATAAAACGAGAGCACTCGGCACTAATTAATACGAGCATGCGTTGCTAATTACTCTGCTGTACAACACGCCAGTTGTTGAACCCTTTCATGAAAAATAAAAAAATGCATGCCAGGCTGCAGCACACGAGGAAGGATAATGATGCAGGAGGAAGTGAGGAGGTCAGATGTGGACAGTCAGAGGCAACCATAACACTTAAGAAGGTTACACATTGCGGTTATTCTCTTGTGACCTGCTTTGACTTGGACAGTTTAGTTAGTTTAGAAAATAACTTTTTTTATTTTTGGTTGTTTTTTTGTTTTTTTTTTTGTTGGTTCAAGCATTTACACTGTATGAGAATTATAACCCTTTGAAACTTGTAGTATAATGTCACCAATAATGTCACATCTATGCAAATATCTCCAATCCAGTGTATAAATGTTTTCCATGAAAACGCTTTATATTTACGAGTGATTTTTCAGAGCTCGGGAGCACGGTATGCTCATGCAGTGTTAGTTCCAAGCTTCAGAAGAACAGAGGCAGCTGTAGACCTGTTCTTTTTAGCTCACTGAGAGATGCCATTATCTTCACTGTTTCTTTGGACACTCTTCCCCCTACTGGTGTGAGACTATCATTATCTGGTAATGTTCATTCAAACCCGAATACACACTTCCTACATATCACAAAGCATGTGTATGATTTAGTCTCAACATGTGATTACGGATTATCCTTTATCTGATTAATCCACACGATTACATTTCATTTCAATAGTGTTTTAAATAGATGTCAATGTTTCTTTTTAAATACAGACCTGAAATGGAAATAAAACAAAGCAACAGTTGCAGTAGGTTGCTATAAAAAAAAAGAAAAAAAAAAGAAAAAGCAGTCTGAAATCTGCATTCATAACCACAATGTGAAAAACTAGTGTTTAGCACAATTTGTCACAGAAGTCCATGCCTGACCCTAACACACTTCCTCCTGCCTGATTATCTTTCCCTATGCAATGCACAAGCAGACCTGTCATGCAGCCTAGTGCGAGTCTTTTTACAGATGTATTATCTTGCAGAGTAATTAGCAACACACGCTCCTATCAATACAAATAATACAGGAAAATAAAAACACATTCTAACTGAACCTCTGTACTGTACGTGTATTTAGATATACAGTATATGAACATACACACCGTGTACAGTATACAGGATATTGCTGTTGTAGTTGTGTTATTGTAATTTGTTGTGTGTTGTACAGTTTATATTTAGACATGTTGGACATGTAAATGCGTAAACAAGATCTTTTCAGCTGCATTATATTAAAATTGTATTAATATTTCATCTCAGTTGATACACTTACGGTTATGGTTAGGGTTAAGGGAAGAGTAAGTATTCATATCTTCATTCTGTCCAAATTCTTCATCACTCGTTTAAATCTGTACAATTTTTATTTTTTTTATTTTTTTATAACCTGAAGCTGTTGTTTACAAATTAAGGATGTGTGTAAAAAAAAAAAAGGGCCCGGTTTTTCCAGAGCGTCATGAAGTTGAGATGATCTTAACTAAACTGGTCAAGAGAGTTGTGATGCTCAAGGTGTGTGGAGTGTGTGTGTAGGTGTGTGTAGGTGTGTGTGTGTGTGTGTGTGTGTGTGTGTGTGTGTGTGTGTGTGTGTGTGTGTGTGTGTGTGTGTGTGTGTGTGTGTGTGTGTGTGTGTGTGTGTAAGACCATGTTCTTTAGTCTTATATAAAGGATGAGGTGAAGCCTAACTGCTTAACTATGGGATTTCTTCCTGATCCCAACATGCGTGTTAAAACCAAGGCTCTTTCCAAAGCCTATACAGTTCAGGTCAGCATAAACAGTGTAAAACACTGATCTCTCTCTCTCTCTCTCTCTCTCTCTCTCTCTCTCTCTCTCTCTCTCTCTCTCTCTCTCTCTCTCTCTCTCTCTCTCTCTCTCTCTCTCTCTCTAACTCAGACACACATTAGGAAGAAAAATACCCAGATTTTCTTTGTAGATCCATCATTTCACCTACTACTCCCAATTTAGCCAAAAGCAAACACAGAGAGGAACAGAACAGAGAGACATTTTACAGTAACAGTGCAAACAGTTGAACCGAGCCTTTCTGCCTCTCCATAACCGCAGCCCTACTCTGTAAAGTGGCTTTACGAGGATTAGCAGGAGGTGCTGATTTTTTGACATCCATCATTAAGAATTAATCATCCTTAATAATTCATATGGGCTTCCAAAAGTTGAACATTAATTTTTGATCCACTCCATCCCGGCCCATTATTTGCATGAAATCAAATGAAACTGTCACTATAATGTGGTGACGTCAGTGAGGAAGAGACGATGGCCTGGAACTCAAGTGGATGAAGTGGGACTTCAGTAGTTAAAGTAACTGAGCGTGTCTCACCGATTTCATGTAGCAAATAGGAGCTTGGACATGATTTAATTTTTTCATGATTTCATGATTTTCATTTAATTTTGAATTCTGTGCATTGTTGTACTGCTATGATAGACTTCGGTCCGCCTACTTATTACATGAAATCTTATTTCCAAGGTTTGCAAATTGGCCCGATTTTTTTTTACCTATATGCAACAAATTGAACCTCAAAATTTAACCTCAAGACCGCCGTGATATTCTTTAATTTTTTTTCCAGAAAATTGTAATAAATTTTTGCCTAGATCTTTATGGCTCCTCACTTGTTATAACATAAATGAATAGCCAAAATCAAGCTACTAAAATAGAGTCTTATGTAATTTGGTATTTCAATGTTTTTTTATTGTTGGTTAAAAAAATCCTGATTATAAAAAAATCACGTTGATGAATTTACATGACGGACATAGACCTTTTTGCCAAATTAATCATTTATAGCCCATTTTCTATACATTTTTGTTTTGTTAAGTTTAACGATTTGTAATATAGCTTTCAAATGCATTGCTGAAATCATAAAAAGTATATACATATATATGTGTGTGTGTAAGATTAAATTATATACCAAAAATAAATGTTCAAGTAGATGCTCAATAAAAACACTCCCACATATACTCATTATTAAAAACCAGAGCACTTCCCTCATGTTTGCCCATACAGAAACACACACACACACACACACACACACACACACACACACACACACACACACACACACACACACACACACCATGAGCTAAATAATTACCCCACTTCCCAGAGCGATCGCTCATTCTGGCCGTAAAGTGAATGCTCTAGGCTGTCCCCCCTTCTTCGTCTCATTAGGACCCTCCCGTCCGCCACACAGCCGTCCTATGTGAGAAATTATCAATTAAAACCCTGCATCATTTGCATAGGAGGAAGTGGAGATTTATGGGATAGCGAGACGTGCGTGTCCCTGCGCATTCCGGTGCCACTCAGATTGTTTGTGGCCAATCTTAAATCCTGGAGGCCCCACCAAGATGAACTGCCACGTTACAGTGAACGTCAAGGAGTCCGAGGCCCTGCTCTGAGATTTATTAGCAATATTATCACAAACATGTCTCAAGTTTTCCCTTTTAATATGGCCTTGAGTCCTTGGAGGAATGTTTCCAATGCTGCAATTACGCATCTCACAACTCCCATTCCCATTCCTGGTATATAATATATTAATAAATATCCAGCCCTTTTTTTTAATATACGTGCAAGTGTTGGGTTGGGCGAGAAAGCCCAGGGTTACACTAATAAATTACTTTTGTCTTTTCATTGCTGTTTTATTTTTCATCATTACTTTCTTTTTAACTACTCTTCATGTGTGAAAGTAGAACAAGCTGAATGCTCACTGCCGAGGACAGACTGAGAGGCAGAAAGGAAAGAAGCTTTCAGCATTACACTCAAAAATTGGACTGACCCTCTAACTATGTGTGTGTGTGTGTGTGTGTGTGTGTGTGTGTGTGTGTGTGTGTGTGTGTGTGTGTGTGTGTGTGTGTGTGTGTGTGTGTGTGTGTGTGTGTGGGTGTGTAGGTGTGTGGTGTGTGTATTTGTGAAGGATGACACAGACTGCACGACTGCTGCGTCCTGTGTTTGTATGCCCACTGACTGCTTTGTGGAAATGCTTAAAATTTAAAATCAGCAAAGACAGAAGGAATCACTCATTTTCAAACACCCTTTACATAATCTGTACACACTACAAATTATAGCAAATAATTATTTTTTTTTTAAAAACCCATTATGAATGATTAATAGCATCTTTCCTCCTATATGATAATGTATGTCTGCCAAAAGCCACTAATGTAAAGTGTAAATGTAAATAAATCGGTCTTATTTAGGTTTTTCAATAAATACAAGATATACTAAAACAGTTGTACAACCTTTTACCTTTTAAAATATGAATCTAAAATATCCAATATGCCAAACAATCTCTTGATCAAACCCAGACACTTCTACGTCTTCAGTCTATAAATCATCATCAAGATTATGGAAACATTATTAATCTAAAAAATACATATATATATATATATATATTTTATCTAATGTTACTATATAACTTATAAACACAAAAACAGGCTTCTTAAGTATCAATATGATGATTAAGTATGTTAAGTATGTAACTTAGATAGAGAAAATGCTGTGAAATAATATATCTGCATTTTGTCATAATGTAAGCTAAAATACTACAAATTTTAAATAACATAATATTGTAACATTCATATTTCCATTTACATTCTAGACATGATTGACAGATCTTTTATTAAAAACGTTTGTAAACCTTTGATTTTTTTTCTTTAATGAAACACAAGCTAGTGTTTATATTATACATTATATTTTTATATTATACATTCATTATTCATTATTCATGATTATTTTCCTATAATCCCACATTTTGTAGTGCTTTATTGCTCTTCTACCACAACAATGTCCAAGAAATATTTTTCATCTTCTAAATACTGATACACTGTACAATTTGATTTATTTATAGTAATGTGTAATGTTGTGTAGCATCTATATGCAATCCCTCTGTCACCAGCCACTCCTTCTTTTAGTCTTGATGGAATAAAAACGGAGCTTGTCCTGTTATTGAGAAACTGTACACACCCTGAAGACTCCAGCAGTTCCAGCTTAACCTTAAATTAAATTTACGTGTTTGTACAGTGAACAACAATTACATGCCATACAAACCCCTGTATAAGCTCTTACTGTAGAAACTATACACAACTATAACACCAATAATGTGGTTGCATCCATTAATCACTCTCCACTGCTTCTCTCTTCCCACCCATCCCGAGGCACCCAGAAATTGTACCAGCTCCGACTGCCTTCCGTGCCATAAAGATTTTGGACCTTTACTGAGATGAGGCAGACTCTGTGAGGAAACTGAGGCATCTAGAGATTTACCAGCTCCAGTTGGACTCTGCTATACAAAAGAGGAGATGCCAACTCCATGTGGTCTTTAAGGACAACAATCTCCTCATCAATACATCATTTGTCAGACTGTATATTTATAATCACACCCTCCAGTGTCACCCACATGAGGATGGATTCCCACTTGAATCTGGTTCCTCTCAAGGTTTCTTCCTTTACCGTTCAAGGGACTTTTTCCTCGCCCTTGTTGCCTGATTCACCTCAGACTTGCTCATTGGGGATAAATACTACAAACACATTAAAATATATCTGATATTAATCTTGATTTTTTTTTATTATATTAATCTTTATATTATTCTTTATAATAACCTTTTGTTCTATGTTTCGGTTGTGTAAAGCTGCTTTGAGACAATGTCAATTGTAAAAAGCGCTATACAAAAAACTTGAATTAAATTGAATTGAGTTAGAGAAAATTAATCAACATCTTTTGACCAATCAGCATCTAGGTCTTGGGTATAATGCAAGTTATGCTGTGAAATAAATGTGGACATGGCATTAATATTGAAGAAAAAAAAAACTAATAAATTAGCACATCTGAAATTAAATAAAGTGATTTCACAGATATGTTCTTCTCAATGCTCTATGCTTTTTTTTTTTGCTATGCTTGTTTTACAACCACTTTAAAACGTATATTAAAGCAGAACTAAACTAAATTTATCCAAATCTGCTGAGTAAGCTTGTTGTTTTCCCCATGCTCTGAGAAGGAGGAGGAGGAGGGAGGAGGAGAGGAAGAGGATAAACCTTGACAGCAGTGTCATACCTGTATGACATGAGCTATTATAGCAGTAATGGCTGTTGTTTTTGAGAGAACATGTTTGTTGCTGATATTTATTCACGATTCTCCCCAGAGACGTGCATGCAGAGCAGTGGAATGCAGCGCAGCCTCACAGCGCAGCAAACAGCAGCGCAGCAGCAGTAGCACATGGGCTTGATGGGTCTCACATATGCATTAATAATGGACATTTTTATTGTAAACCAGAATCAGTCCTGAGTGCAGCAACTGCTATTGTCTTTGTCAGCTTCTGCTGCTTGCTTTTAAATGTGTCTGTGTAGTGTGTGTTTTTGTGCATGTACAGTATGGATGTGTGTATTTAGATGAAAGCATGTGTGTGCATCTGTATTTGTACATCTTTATTTGTCTTTATGCATGTAATAAGTGAATAAAAAGATTTTGGGGTTTTGTTTTTAGGTGGGTTTTGTTTTTGCTAATGGTTTGCTACCTTATTTCTAAAAAAGTTTTTCAAATATCTCTGTACAAACTGGCCCAAAATGTGAATAATTGAAAAGAAAATCATTTTGCTGGACTTCTTTATTTCTTCTTCTTCTCCTCTTATTTGGTATTAAATGTAAATCTAGGAAATCATACAGACATTATAGTGAAATGATAATGATGAAGATCACCATTCATAGAATAGAAGATTCCAGAAACATGTCCAGTGAACATTTCTGCTTTTTCAGAAATTATAGTGATAAAGGTAAATCTGACAATATATTATTAGATGGCCATTTTTCTTAACTATAGACAACAATTACCACAAATGGGAAAGAAAGTGTTGTAAAAGATAGTGAGCTTACTCAATCACAGTAGATAGAAGTTTGATGGAAAGTTCCAAATGGCATCTGGTTGAGACTAGATATGACCTCAAGTAAAGTAGCTCACGAAAGGTTCAAGTTCAGGGATTTATGTATGACTTATGCTAATACAAGTAATGTCAGAGCTATCTGTGATTGTGAAAAGAGCAAAGCTATACAGCAACGCTAGTAAAGTGTGGGCTGTTGATTTCATGTATGGAGCAGGGCTCAGATTTATTTGACTGTTAACTCACCCTGTGATGTAGCATGGTTAGTCAACTAGTTTATACGTACAGTGTGTTTGCGTTTGTATGTTCCTGTTTACATTTTGTATCCACCCTTGTGCATGTATGATAATCTTCTGTATGTGTGTATGTATATGTGAGTTCACATGCCTTGGATGATGTCTGTAAATAAATGGTACAGTATATGTGTGGAGCATTTGTATGTGTGTATGTGTATGTATTTTTATACGATGTATGAGTTTGTAGGAGGAATTGACGGGGTAGCATGTCATGTCTACATGTGTACCTTACCTGCACTATATATGTGTGAGTGTTTTGGCATGTGTCTGTGTGAATTTAAATGAACTATGCAGTCATGTATGTGTCTGTATATTTTTGTGTCTGAATGTGACGTTATACATGCATGTATATGTACGCCTGTATGTTTTAAGCCACATCTCTACCCACGCCCTACATCGTGTGCACACCTGAGTGTGTGATCCAGCGCGTCTGAGTATACAGATATGCTGCCTGAATATGGATCGGCCTCCCAAAGGCTAAGTGGGATGGCTAGTTTAATATCCCCCAATTAGAGTGTGATTTGAGAGATCAGCCGCTGAAAAGCCCGGGCTGTCCCCACCTACACGCAGGGCCTGTCACCCAATGTCACATTCACACAGTGCAAATGTATGCGGTCAATTACCGAGCGCCGGGCCCTCGTCAGCCGGGCTGGGCTAAATATAAAACAGCGGCCCTTGAAATAGGCAGCAGGGGGAAAAATGAGTGTATGGTAATACCAAGAGACCTTCCTCAGAGTAGGAGTGGTGTGATCTCCTGCCTGTAGCTTTATATAGGTTTACAAAGCTTAAATGAACCCTTCTCTCTAAGGGCATGGAAAAGTGAAGGTGGTGGTCTCTCTCTCTCTCTTCCTCTGTCTTTCTCTTTCTCACACACACACACATACACACATACATACATAGTCCCAGTGTGGCCTGTATTAGTATAGCAGTGCACTACTTTCCCAGATTACAGGAGGAGAGCTGGCGCCTGCATTCACAGCTCAGCTGAAGGCGACCAGGTCTAATTGCTCTCAGAGGGGGACAGAAAAAGAGAAAGAGAGAAAAACAGGCTGAGAAGTGAAGAAGCAAGCTGCTCTCACAGACACACCAGTGTTGTCTCACCCCTCACACTCTATATCAAGCCTCCAGTCTTCATCTCTCTCACTCCAAACAACCAGCTACAATTAAGAGAGGAAGACCGAGCGGGAGAGAGAAAGAGAGAGAGAGAGAGAGAGAGAGCAAGGGAGCAAGAGACAGAGAGGAACCCTTTATTAAAGCTAGTGCTAATTGAGATAGGAGCCAAATAATGGGGGATGACACTTTAATGAAGACACGCTATGTGAAGCTACTTCCTCTCGCCTGATCACCGTGCCAAGGCAGCGTGCCGGAGAAGGAGCGCACCCATTTCCTCCGCTATATTACAAGACCCAAAGAAATGATGTGGAGGTGTCCTCGGCACGCGGTAATGCGGTTTTGGAGCAGTGACAAAAACAGTGAGGGAGATGCTATTGTTCCCCCGTGTTAAAACCCAATTACACGAGGCTCAGCGTGATTGCCTTCGTGAGCTCCCCGTTCCTTTGCCCACAGCAGCAAGGGCTTCTACATGGTGCAGTTCCGCACACACACGCAGACACACAGACACACAAAATGCAACACACTGATCCAATCAGTGCTGTAGCCAAGCTTCCAACGTCTGTCTCAAGACCGGCGTACTTTTGTTTCTCATTACTGTCTGAGAGAAAAGCAGGGTGTTTACTGCAAAACTCTTTACAGAGGCTTCATTTGTTATACAATTACATCCTGTTAAATGTGGATGTTTTTTTGTAAGACATGATAGTTACAGCAAAGCCAAAATGTCCACAAAAACAACAGAACACTTATGGAATTGTTTTTTCTATCATTTTTTGTGATCAAATATTTTTTTTAATGCCACACACTGTAAGTGAATTTGGATTATCTGTTTCTGTTTTTCATGGCATGGATTACTTGAATTTTTGTGTTACATGGTTAAAAAAAGTGATCATATGAAGCTAATATTTATTTTTATTGATTCCATCATCCAGGTTTGTAAATTTAATTTTACAAAGTTTTATTTTATTTTATTTATTTTTTATTGTATACCACAGTGCTGTTAAATTCTCAACTTTGCTTGGTCAGAGCACCGATAGTCCTGTGTTTTGAAATAAAATAAAATAAAATAAAAAATAATAATGAAATAAATAATTCTAATTTATGCTAAGATATATTCATGCTAATAAAACATGAATTAAAATATGTTGTTAAAAAAATACATACTCATCGATCATTGATGAAGATCAATTTTTGATACATTTTTAATTAGGTTTTTTGGGAAAGAAGTCTCCAAAGTGTTGTGTTTATTGTGGTTTCTTGTTAGCAAACTGGATTTATGTCTTAATGACTTCAAGAGAAAGTGAGGGAATTACTGTTTATAGCTGCTATAATAAAAGTGTAGACAGGAACCCGATCTGCAGAGGTTCAAGTTGTACATTAATAATTTAAAAATTGTCGTCATTAACAAACTGCTGTGGTAGAAGAAGAAAAAAGATGTGATATGTGGTGTTACAGGAAGACAAGGAAAAGCAGTCTGTTAACCTCCAAGCTTCACTTGTGTTATTTTTGTATAGCAGTTTTTTTTTTGCATTAACTTCTTAAACCCAAAGGACCTGTTAATATGTCCAGACTTATATTCTTCATACCTGGATCACTTATTTCCCAAATACTTAAGTGATGTGACATACGGTGACCCATACTCAGAATTTGTTCTCTACATTTGACCCATCCAAAGTGTACACACACAGCAGTGAACACACACACACCGTAAACACACAGCCGGAGCAGTGGGCAGCCATTTAAGCTGTGGCGCCCGGGGAGCAGTTGGGGGGTTCGGCTCCTTGCTCAAGGGCATCTCAGTCGTACCAACAACCTTAGGGTTACGAGTCAGACTCTCTAACCATTAGGCCACGACTTCCCACGACTTTACTTGTAACATCATAATATGAGGCTGACAAGGCTTATATTTCCTTTATGTAAAATACTGATTAGTTTTTAATTTCATCAGCATAAATTCATATGCTAATTTATTTGACAAAATAATAATAATAATAATAATAATAATAATAATAATAATAATAATAATAATAATAATAATAATAATAATAATAATAAAAATAATAATAGTAATAATAATAATAATAATAATAATAATAATAATAATAATAATAATAATATCAGTATACCTTTTTCTTAATCCCATTAATCAATTGTTTCAAGTCAAGACAATGGATTAACTTTAGGTTGTAATTTTTGTTTGAGTTTTTTGAAAACTTTCAATATCCAAAACTTGTCAGGACAACTAAAATGAAACAAAAAAAAAGAAGTTCGATATGATTTCTTTTGGATTATTGTGTTTTAGTACAGTGTACATTTTTTAGAACCTTTCTATATGAAGCAATTCAGGTTTTGGAACTGAAAAAAAATGTTATATAAATGTAATAATATTTGTATTTTTATTAAAAGGTGTAATGGAGTTACTGTTTACATCGTGTTTTACAAAAAAAAATAAATCTGAGATATACAGTTTTTTCTGTCTATGTATGATATGGAGATATGGAGAGTTTTCAGTCTACTTTCATACAACCTGGATGCAGCCTGATATCTGTACTATTATAACGACATCAGTTTTGCTTATTACATCCACACACACAAATGTTACAACACAATTTCCAGGTGTTCTACTTTTGTCCCCTTAATCTGAGAATGTACCCACTTTTGGTCTTCTCCTGGTCTACACTTTAAAGTGAACTGAAATGTGATCTAAGGGACCAGGGATAATGATACATTTTATTCGAAGGTCAGACTTTTCTGCTTGCACACTTAACTGTTGTTTCTCCAACTGTGAATGTTTGATGGTGAGTAGGAAAGGGTCATTATTCACAGCCATTAGCTCTCTCTCTCTCTCTCTCTCTCTCTCTCTCTCTCTCTCTCTCTCTCTCTCTCTCTCTCTCTCTCTCTCTCTCTCTCTTCCTCTCGCCCTCTTCCTGTCTGCCTGTCTCTCTCTAGCCTCTTGAATTTTCACACACCTACCAGTGTTGCATATACTGTATGCTTATACAACTAAAACCAGCATGGGCTTATAAGTGTATGGACAAAACCACTCCTGGAAACTACTGAAATCTAACCTGTGAGCACTCACTCATGGATGGAGCTTGAGAGACCTCTCAAATATGTATAAAAAGCTTTTCAAATGTACTCTATTGTATAACATTCAAATCACACATTCAAAACACTAGAACTAATAGCAACTGACTTTACAGTTTGGGAACTTTTTTGTAATTCAAACTTTTACATAAGCTATGAACTGTTTTGATAATATGGTTGATTACAGACAGGTGGCAAATAAAAAATAAATAAAATAAAAAAAACAAGGTGTCTCTCTTATGCAGTATGGGAAGTTTTTCTGGTATGTTTGTGTCCACTTAATACGTTAACACTCGTGTCACTCGAGAGGACTCGTGTTATACAAAGTTCTCATAACTCCTGGGTTGTCACATGTAGAGCCAACACACTATATCAGGTTCAATAAATCCCAGCCAATAAATTCCCAATCAATTCTTATTCAGCTAACAAATGAATTCATAATTCATATGCTAAATTAAAACCATCTTTTAGAGCATAACTATTTTAAAAGATTTGAAAAAAAAACTAATCTGTGTTAATTGTCTAGAGGGAAATTATACAGCAATAAACTCACAGCACAGCTACTAACAAAATATGCTAATTATGTAATTGTTTATTAGCCAGCTAAAGGTTTTATTCCGTAAATATACCTCTTTCTAAAAGAACTCATTTAAGAATTTTACATCTCTTCTCACATGACATGTGAGTCTGATTGGGTCTATTACTAAAATCTCTTAATTTTGAACTGATCATCTTTATGCTAATGATGTAACATATCTATCCTGGTGAATGTGGTCCATTCGAAGATGACTCCACCCATATCCACAGTGCACAAGGTCTGACTGAAAGAGTTAAACATGAAAATTATGTGAATCATATGTTATGGATTTCAGTCACCAAATCTCAACGCAATTGTAAACTAGGAACTTCTTACAGTATACTGTATGTAGCTCTTCACCATAAGCCCATTGGTTACTGAAGCTAGTCTGGTGGTGAAAGTCAAGAACTTACTAAGACACTTTATGTCCTTTTTAGGCTTCATTTTTCACATTGTTATTTCATCCATTTTGTCTAACACACACTCTACACAATCTGTTTATTTAATTATGATCAACATTATATATGCATGTGTCTACCAACAGTATGTCGTTTCAGGGATAAATACTGAGCATTGCCAAGCAACTGCAAGGTAGAGGCAGATCCATTGTCAGAAGGTAATTAGAGAAACAAGATAGTGCTGTTCTAATTATTGTGTAATGAGCTACGAAAACACTAATTGATGAGTATGATGGTAACTCATTACATAGTTACAAGAGCTTATTAAGACATGCTTTCACTCTAATCTGAACGTTGACCCATCGTCATTAAATATGCACAATGTTAATGATGTATGATGTTTTCGGTGACTACTACAACAAAGTTGGAGTACTTCATAGACACAGGTGAAAAATGAACCTGTGCAATGATTAATCAAATGATTACACTTGAGCAAAGGTATTTTCTAACTATAGCCACATGTCAAGAAGATTTACTGACATGGTTTGACACATGCAAATTCACAGCAAATAACATACACCAATTTGTTAAAGTTATGAATACTGACTAGGGTTAGGATTTTTATGACTTTTTTATATACAATGAAATTGAATTCTGTCTCAATAGCTTCACCTATTGGAATTTACAAAGATTCATCAGATGAGGTTTGAATTACAGATGAACCACATTTGGATGTTTCCTAAAATGACTTTGGATTGATAAGGATTCTTGAGGACATGTTTTAAAGTATGGTAATAAACTGTGTATAAGCATGTAATAAATAATTTACTAATTAAAGATTGGGTCAAAACATTTGAACAAAAATTCTGAAAAAAAAAAAAACAGGATTCAAACATTCAGGATTCATATGCAGTATTTACACATTTGAGTTTATTTTTTATAAATATGCAAAAGGCTAATGTATGTATACTGGGGTGTTGCTCATGCTTTGCCGATTTGCCGAACCTGACCTTTGGACTGCACAGACCTACACCAAATACACACTCTTCCAATATACATCCATCAAACTGTTTACATGCTGTTTTGCACACTGTTTTTGCTCTTTTCACATGCTGTTGTCTTACATGTCAGTTGATTGCTGTTTTGCACAATACTTTACATTAACTCATGCAACTGCTGCTATAACCCTGTGTTCATTCCAGTATTTCTGCACACGCAATATTGATTGAACATACAGTATTTACACTCGTCAGTGCTGCTTTTTTTTATTGTCTTTTGTGTAATGTCTTATATTTTTTGTTTGCATTGTCTTTTTGTCTTGTCCTGCACTGTTTGCACCAGGTCACACAGATGCACTTTATGTATCTAGGACTAACTTACTAAGTCCTTATAGCATTGTCTTTGTTTTATGTAGCACCGTGATCCTGGAGAAACGTCTCATTTCATTGTATACTGTAACAGCTATATATGGTTGACATGACAATAAAAGCCTCTTGTCTTGATTTGAGTTGAGAAGATTTGTGAAATTCCATGCAGTTTACAAATCCCAACTTAATCCTTACTATAACCTTTAATTTTTTTTTTTTACAAAGTATTTGTAAACACGGAAATGCTGAATATGCTTGTAATAAACAGAACCTTGATTACATCTCTCTCTCTCTCTCTCTCTCTCTCTCTCTCTCTCTCTCTCTCTCTCTCTCTCTCTCTCGTTCTCTCTCTTTCTCTCTCTCTTTCACTCTCTCTTTTGTTCTCAATTCCTGAAATAGGTATGAATGATAGTAAAAAATGAGGCACCGTACGTTCAGAGCCGGAGCCCTTTTGATTGAAGTGAGTGATTTCCGCAAGCGCACCTGCGTAAAATTGATGATAATGCTGTTGAAATCATTTATTACAACTTTACTAAGATGAATATGAGCTGTGGTTTCTCATCATGCAAATGCGGATGGATAATAAGGCCTCCCTTCTCTGGAGACAAGAAGTAGAGGAACTATATTTTTCTGCGCCCTTCCCCCCAACTTCATAGTTTCTGGGTTTGCTCCAATGAAAACTATCATTTTTGTCTCTCGATATAGTGCTGTCATTTTGGAGCCGGTGTGTGTGAGACAGACTGGCTTATAAGCAGACAAGCGCAAATGTGTCATCCAACTCATAACATATTGGAACTACACAATTGAGGTCTATAACTCTTTGAGGTGCTTTAACGCAGCATAGGTTCAGGCTTCACACAGGTTACAGGCTGAAAGAGGGTTTAAGGTTATGGTCTGAAATAGGGTTCACATTAGCATTTCACTGTTTCCAGAACATTCATTTAATGAACCTACATAGATGGCATTGGTTCACTATTCACATGAGTCATTTGAAGAAGCTTTTTAGTATATATTTATCCCCACTGTCTCCAAATTTGGTCATTTGCCAAATCCCACCACTTAGCTAGCTCACAGGGGGGCAGTCACACAACAGCTAGCAACCTAGGGGGTAAAAACTAACATGTACTTCCTTCGAAATACATGAAGGAATCCATGGAGATAACACTGCATTTATCACATTTAGACTTTTTTTCTTGCTATTTGATTTTTTTTTTTTAATATTCTCATGTTTGCCAAAACCAAAATGTACCTCAGACAAAAAGACAACAATGGAAAGCTATGACTGAGAATGCATCCTCATTTGCTAATGTCTGTTAATCTTTGCATGAAGAAGCCAAGAAAGCAAATGGATTTGATTACATATGCACCACGGAGAAATTATCAGCTCAGGTATGTAAAAGAAAAGAAAAAACACATGAAAGTACACATGAAAACACCTGAGCAAATTCAATGTGAAAGCAAAAGATTAGATTGATACTTACCCTCTGATATATAATTACTTGGAGGAGACAGCAAAGCAGAAAGGTTTATGCTAAATCACTGACCAGTTCATTAAACAGTAGGCTATAATGTGCAAGTACATTTTCTCTATGTGCAGTTATAGTTTATTACAACTCATTTGACACTTTGCTCGTATCATTCATTAATAACTAGCAAAACAGAGGCAACAGGGTGGATATACAGGAAGCAATAAAAGCTTAGAAGTTAATCATAAATGAACAATTGATTCCTAAAGTTATAGCTCATATTATATTATATTCTTAAGATATATTCAGTTATATTCTTTAGATATTCACTGGTGAATATATGTATATGTGGTGAAACCAGAATGCTAAATATGAGTTATGGCTGTAAGTCAAGAAACAAAACTAACAGCACAACTGAGCTCGTTACCTGAACTTAACGTTTCCATAAGAACAACGTAGACTGGGAATTGGAGGTCAGATGCTATCACATAAATGGACTAAGCTGAAGTTATATGGTGAAGTTTCTTGTGAAGAGACCTTCTAACAGCAGTTTTGGAAGGAGTCTCCGGTGTCAGCACTTTGTAACAGTCCTACAGGAATTATTCCTACAAGAATGTCTGCAGGATGAGGAGCTTTGCAGTTTTTCACTAACATGACAATCTTGCAATTTGATGTACAGTATGTGGTTACAATAAATAATCTCTTTCATAAAAATTGTACCAAAGTATCATGTTGTATGCAAAGACATCGGTTGTAGACTGATTGACCTCTCTAAATTGGTTGTAGTGTGTAAATGTGTGTGATTGTGCCCTGTGATGGATTGCTTCCCTGTCTATGGTGTCCCAGGCCTTGTGCCCTGAGACCCTTGGGATAAACTCTCCACAAGCCTGTGTAGGATAAGCGCTTCCAAAAATGGATGGATGAATGGATAGATTAGTTTTCTTAAATTAAATCAATTCAGCTGGAAGCAGAGGAAACAGGCATAGGATTGAGAAACACTGACCTTATAATTCTTATAGGTAATTATATGTGCCAGTTAATTCTGGTGTTATCTAAAACTGTTTGAAGTTCTATCAAAAGTTATACAGAATTCTACCAAAAATACTTTGTCCCCTACTGAAAAACGGTTGGTCATTAGCTGAAAATATCCTGAAACAACTGTCTAATAATGTTCAGTCAGCAATCAGCGGCATAACTCAATTGAAATGCATTATGATAATGCTCATGGAAAGGTCAGTCAACCTCTTCAACACAACGCAATCAGTATGAAAATCTCAGCAGAAAGCATCATTCTGCAATATATTCAGTTCTCTGGAGCCATTCAGAGCAGCAAAGTAATCTCTCGTACGGAGACAAGTGTTACTGCAGGATGGATAATCACTTGAAATGTAAAACATCATCAGGACTGATTCCCCTTCAGATGAGATCCAGTAGACCCTGTGGTCTGGCACATTGTTTAACATTGCACAACTCAGTTATCTCTTCCACCACCTGCTAGGTTCAGCTTCAGAAATACTGTTATTCTTTTTCTTATTTGTGTGATGTTCTTGGAAAACACATCTTATACAATGTCTGTAAATTTTGCTTAGCAAAAAAATAAGCTTTGGATATTAAAGCTTTACTTGATCAAAAAAAAAGTGATAATGATTTTATAACATTTGTAATATTGCATTCTGTGAATTTTACAATTTAATAAGCAGACAGTTTAAATAAACAAACAAACAAACAAACAAACAAACAAACAAACAAATAAATAAATAAATAAATAAATAAATAAATAAATAAATAAATAAATGCATTGATAGCTATGTTTATTTAACTCATATAATGAATGACACACTTTGATCAAGTAGTCAGTTGGACAGATGCATGTAATAAAATGGACTTAAGCCAAATCTATTCAGTTTAAATGTTTCCATTCATAAAAGTGCAATCTTTTTTTTTCTTTCAATTTTAGACTAACCACATGTAAAAATGCTTTACCTCTAGTTAAGATACACACCAAAAAGACACATCCATAGTTTTTGAATTTTCAGAACTACACTAGTAAAAATGTCCATATTCTATATTGTAAAGTGTTTTCCCAGGCTGCCAAACAATTACTGTATTAATGTAAAGAAATTATTAATGCCACATGCTTATATTTTTGTTCTGGTTCTTTTCCAGTTTTAGTTTTTGCCCTCATTCTGCTATCACTTCATTCCCTATGGAGTTTCACCTGTGTCTAATTATTTATATCTTGCTCTGTTTTGTTTTATGTCTTCTGTACCACCACCTTTTTGTTCAATACCAAGCCTTACTCATTTTAGTTCATCTTGATAGTCTGCATGTTTTCCTGTTGATGCGTTTCTTTTTTGATAAATTCTGTTTGTTAAATATAACTGCTCCGTCATCACATTCTTCCCATTTTACAAACTGACCATTTAAGAATCTCTTACTATGACATATATTTTACACTATTATTACAGTGAAAATGCATAAATGAGTAATTCTGTACACTTTCTACTCTTGCCATTTTGAAAACATTAATTGAAACATTAAAAATTAAATAAAATGTAAATATTGCTCAAAAGGCTGAGCTGGAAAAGTTAGCATATTGGTGACAAAATTGTTAAAAATCATCTTGATTCAATCTGAATCTGTGTGTTCAAGTCACTTAAACGTCAGAAGTTCCTTTTGTTAAAAAAAAAGTCCTTGTTTTAAGAAGTAAATATAAAATTTGCAACGGACATATGGAAACATACTTATTAATCATCTTGTGTTTAGCAATAACAATATACTATAATTCAACTATAATTTGCTTTATGTATCCGAACTTGTTCACAGCTTTATGTCTTCACTGGTTCACAAGGACTACACCAGGATGTTTATTAAAGAAGAAAAAAAAGAAAAAAAAATCCCTCTTCCAACTCGAAACTGCACCCAACAGATATTTCACCAGCAGTGGGTCCTGACTTTTATTTGCCTTTTTTTTTTCTTTTTTTCTGCTTCTTCATCCTGATCAGGATTATAAAAAGGATCTTAAAAGTATCTGTACATGCTACTCTTTCATAGGCTCTAGGTTATTGCATTGCAAATTTCCAGGTCTCTCCAGAGTCATGTAAATCGTTCAACAAATGTCTTTGAAAAAGTGAGTGTGGAGGAGCCAAGACAGGGGATGAGAGGAAGAGGGAGGGTGAAGAGGTACAGTGGAAAATGACTTTTTCTCCTTTCGATTTCTGACTTTATTCTACCTCCATTTCTTACTTTTCCACAAGTCATTAGTAAATTTTAATTAAAGGCTAGAGGATTGGCAAGCTGGTACCTTTTTCTTTCTCTTCACCTCATTCTCTCTCTCTCTCTCTCTCTCTCTCTCTCTCTCTCTCTCTCTCTCTCGCTCGCTTTCTCTCTCTCTTTCTCTTTCTTTCTCTCTATTCTTTAACTATCTCTCTCGTCTCTAGCTTGTGTCAATAAAAGTTAAAAAGAGAGAATTGAGAGTTAGGATGTGAGCACTCCCTCATGTAATGTCAGTGTCAGTCTGTTTCAGTGTGTGTACGAGAGAGAGTGAGACACTGTGATATGGAGTACCTAACGGTGTGGAGTAGAACTAGTCCCTGGCTTTAAAGCTTTAGCAAAGAGCAGAGTGCCACGATCAAAGTGATTCTCCCACGTAGAGAGTGATCTAAGGCAGCTCAACTCCCTCAGTGGGGTGCTGTAGAGAGGAGACCCACGCTCCAGGAATTAAGAGCTTCCTGAAAGCCTCTGTCAGATCCCACAATGCCCCACAGGGCCTCGCAGTGTGCCCTCCCCATCCCGTACTTTCCTCTGCACCTGGAGGGAAGGTAAAGAGAAATAGAGCAGAATTAACCTTGCACAGATCTACAACTTGCCATATAAAACAATGACAGTGAAACTTTCACAGATCAGGTCAATAAAAAAATAAATAAATAAAAACAGATCAACAATGATAAAATGGCAATTTGAATTTCTTTTTCAACCAGCAGCACAGACAGTTCTCAGAAAACTTTGCTAAGCAGATTCAGAATCTCTTTCTTTCTCTTTTTTCCCCTTTCTTACGGGACTAGTCAGAATCCAGGTGCGTATGACAGTGCAGTATGGCAACGTCTGAAGCCTTTGACAGGTCCTGTCAGAGGCGAATCACTGCCACATGGTTATCTCTCGCTGTCTCGCTCTCTCTCTCTCTTAGTGTGTGTGTGTGTGTGTGTGTGTGTGTGTGTGTGTGTGTGTGTGTGTGTGTGTGTGTGTGTGTGTGTGTGTGTGTGTGTGTGTGTGACTGAAGTGCTGACCCCTGCAGTTGGCCCTAGAGGCCTTTCTGGTCATGCTGTCTCTGTCTCTCTCTTACCTCAGTCTGACAGCATACAAGAGCTGCTGGACACACAAGAGACTGGACAGGTGAGGCCTGATGCACACACACACACACACACACACACACACACACACACACACACACACACACACACACACACACACACACACACTCACACACAATGACAAGAATTCAGGTTTTTTTTTAAACAGTCACAAACATGTATATACTCTTTGAAAATAAGTAAGTCCTTCTTCTATTGTTCCAGCACTTTCTATCTGAGTTTCTTTACAGAACTGGACAGATTATGTTTCGGACTGCACCCACATAGTCTACACTATGTGCAAATTTTAAAGGCTCTATTTCTGTCCAGAACCAAGCATAAATTAGTGTTATAAAGCCAGCATGGTGCTAATTTGATTGGGAGCATGCCAATTTTCCCTGATTTTGCCCACTCAGTATTCTCATGTTCAGCAAATAAATGTACCCACTGTGCCATGGACTAAGGGGTGCTACAGTGGTCTAACATTCCATATCTGCAAGTGCAATGATATTTTCAAACCCATGTTTTTTTGTTTTAAATTTGCACAAATGCCATCATTATGAATGTTACTATACTTAAAAACCTAAAAAAAAAAAAAAAAAAAAAAAAAACCTAGTTCAACTAAATTCTTACACAATTATCTGATTATATTACTTCCAAAACATAAAACAACTCAGATGTCTATATGGGAAAGCTATAAGTACCATTGTATAAATTAAAAAAAAAAGATCATGTCTTCTTTACATCAGCCACTATTAATGTAGACTGTAATTATTTTGCAGATTTTTACCTGAGCATTTGCATGCATCACATTTCTGAATATTGTCTAGCTCTTTGATTTAATTTTTTTTTTTTAATAAAACAGAAAACACCCCGCTGTTCATCTGTCTGCTTCATCACAATGATTTTCATAATTATATCTAAAATGTCAGTTATGTTTTTTGCCCTTTTTAGCCTGTGTTGTTTGAGTTATGACAAATGGTATATCTGCTGGATAGAACTAAGCTTATTCTTTGTTGTTAACAAGGACACAAACCAAGGAGAATAATTTGAGTAATAATAATTCCCTTTCAATAATTCTCCTTTTCAAAGAAGAAAAACAATAAAGAATAAACACAAAATAGTAGAAAAGTCTTTTCAGGAGGAGAGAAGCATGTAGCTCCTGCTTCGTATTCCTTAGCTGGTGTGTGGTGGGATAAGAAGCCAGGTGAGAACACGCACACATTCTTCCAGGCCTGACTGACACCCAGATACATGCAGATTAGTTTCTTCCCTGCATGCATCAGAGTTTAGTTTGGACATGGAGCAACAGGAAACCAAACATGTCTGTCTCTGATATAGATGATGGAATTGCTGCTTGCTGTGCCAAAATGAAAGGATTAAGGTAAATGTGTGTGTTCTTGTGTAACTATGTGTGTGTGTTCTTGTGTAACTATGTGTGTGTGTGTGTGTGTGTGTGTGTGTGTGTGTGTGTGTGTGTGTGTGTGTGTGTGTGTGTGTGTGTGTGTGTGTGTGTGTGTGTGTGTGTGTGTGTGTGTGTCCTCATGAGGGCATGTACTGTATGCGGATGTATTTTTAGTGACATGTTCATATAGAGCATGCTTTCCTCAGTGCAGACGTGTTATAGTATTTCCTTCTCCTCTGCTAAAAGCTCTTAAACAGACACTTCTTTCAAATAAAATGACCAAAATGATCTCCACAATTACCTGACATACCTGACAAACTCACTTCTATTGACCAGACCAGCAATTACAGATAAAACTCCACATCAAATACACTCCAGAGTTGCTCTCAAGAAGTCAGGCTATGAATTATACACTGTATAAATTGTGCTGGATTGAAGGTCACCAAAGGATTGAAGCTGATTGAAGTGAATGAGGGCGTTAGCCTGCAGTTATACAGAACTGTGGCCTTTGATGTGAGCTCAGCCATATTGGCAGTGTAACACCCAGATGTGTGGATGCGCATCATACCAAGTCTTGCCGACTCACCGCACCCTGGAGCTGCTGGACGGGACACAGCACAGCCATTCGGATCAGCTTGACGTTTCTGAACAGATGACAGAGGTGAATTATTCACATTGTTATGGAAGCTCGCTCTCTCATCCTTGTCTATAAATCTTCATCTTAGAGATGGATGGAGTGACAGATGGGAGGGAAGGGGAGTGACGCCTGTCATCACACTTCTGGTGAACTCATTAATTCATTTTTAACCATGTTCCTCATATTGAAATTGTAATTATTCTTTTATGTTTGATTGATATTATGCCAGGATTCTGATGTATGCTCGAAAATATTTATAAAGGATGAAGAATGGAAATTCCCAGCTCTCCCGGCGTTTTTAAGTATATCATATGAACGATGTATCTATAAAATGATAGGATTTTATGCACCAAAGTCAGCATTTTCCAGACTGTATTCAAATTCAAGAGCTTTTTTTAAATAAATTAAGAGCAATTTTTTTTTACATGAGTAGATCTGTACACAAATATCTATACTGAAAATTAAACTCAAAAGCAAAGCCTGTTTGACATTTAACACTTGACATTATAACACCTTAACTTGTATAATTCTGCCATATTGAAAAGTTATAGAAACCCCTCTGTTTGCTCTTACTCTATTATTCTCATCTTCAAATTAGAAATGGATTTTTTTGCATTTGCATTTTAACTCTTGACAAGGTAGTGTGGTTAATTTGTTGGACTACCGAGTTGTGAGTTTCTATTCTAGGTCCATTAAGCTGCCACTGCTGTGCCCCTGAGCAAGGCCCTTAACCCTTAATTGCTCAGTTGTATAAAAATGAGATGAAATGTAAATCTCTCTGTATAAGAGCGTTTGCCAAATGCGAAAAATGTACAGTACAGACCAAAAGTTTGCACACACCTTCTCATTCAAATAGTTTTTTTTTATTTTCATGACTATGAAAATTGTAGATTCACACTGAAGGCATCAAAACTATGAATTAACACATGTGGAATTATATACGTACATAACAAAAAAGTGTGAAACAACTGAAAATATGTCATATTCTAGGTTCTTCAAAGTAGCCACCTTTTGCTTTGATTACTGCTTTGCACACTTTTGGCATTCTCTTGATGAGCTTCAAGAGGTCATCACCTGAAATGGTCTTCCAACAGTCTTGAAGGAGTTCCCAGAGATGCTTAGCACTTGTTGGCCCTTTTGCCTTCACTCTGCGGTCCAGCTCACCCCAAACCATCTCGATTGGGTTCAGGTCCGGTGACTGTGGAGGCCAGGTCATCTTGTGCAGCACCGCATCACTCTCCTTCATGGTCAAATAGCCCTTACACAGCCTGGAGGTGTGTTTGGGGTCATTGTCCTGTTGAAAATGTGGTGTGTTCAAACTTTTGGAAGGTGTGTCCAAACTTTTGGTCTGTACTGTAAATGTAAATGAATTTCCAAACCTGTTATGAAAGAAGTTTGATCAGTTAAAAAGGCAAAAGTTTTGATCATGAGCTTGGGATTGTGGAGTTTTATACGTGGCCTTACTGTGTCTGCTTGTTTTTATTCTCAACTTCTAAGAAGTTCTTCCCAACTTCTAAATACATACCGTTAAGTTCACTGGTTAAGACAAAATTTCACGTAGGTGTGAGAATCCTCTGTGGTGAACTTTATTGTAATTACACAGTGATGCTCATATAGACTCCAAAACCTTTTTAACCTTGAATACGATAAAATGCTTATTGAATGCTAGCAAGAGCGGGATATAAATAAAGGGAAATATAAACATCTAATCAAAATGAAGGAAATTATACGAGTTGAATAAAATCTTATTTAAATCAATTTTTTTGTAGTTTGTTGAATACAGGTGGATGAAGAACTTTACATAGTGTGTACTGTTTACATACAGATTTGTAATTGAAGTCTTCACTTTTCTTGACATTTTAGTGTCACTTTGTATTTGCATTTGTTATTTAGTCAGTTTTCTACAAGAATCAACATCCAAATCCAAAATAGGAATTATATTAGACGTAAACACGGTCAGCAGAGGCCATTATCATCTAAACAGGCAGGCGGACATCAAAACCAGGAGACACTAAAAGATTGTCTAGGGAAAAAGAAAACACAAGAGAAGTAGAAACACAATGAAATGAGAAACAATAAATATGCAAGCCATTGGAAGACACATGAAAAGCACAGGGATATAAATACAGTGATTAATGAGACACAACAAAATTCCTAACAAAGGACAGGTGTAAACAATGAGCAAATAATGCAGCAGTCTAGACAATGATTATACATAACTGTCTGCGGTGTATTGAATGAAATATGAACATATGTAGAATCCTAAAAAGCACTGGATGATTTCTAAACACATGAAGTCTGGAGCGACGCAAACTTTTTGCACTAACCTTCCCCATTAACCTAGCTGACAGAACAGAAGGGAAAACAACAAACAGAATCAATGTGGTTAAATGGTAGCCTGCAGTCATACAGAACCCTGACTTTTGATACAAGCTCTGCTATAATGCTTAGATGTGTGGATGCATATGATATAAAGCCTCAAGCCTGGATGATGCAAAAAGGAAACACAGGCTCTTGGACCCAACTCAGTGTCTTTTAGATAATAGATAGCAGAAATGAGTATAATTATACTATAATGTACAATCATTGTATAAATTCATATTGTTATGCAAACATTTCAAAATTAAATGATTAATGAAGTGTGAAAATGAAAAATCCATAAAATACAGCAAACAAATGTGTAGAGATGTGCGCAGGATTGCAAAGAAATTCTGATCATTTCTACAACCCTTTTTGTCTGGCTTTTGTTCAGGCAAAATCAGCTCGATCTAACCGTATACAGGTGTGCATAAGTCAGGAGGGAGGAGGTTATGATCTTACATCATGCAGTCATGGCCAGAAGCTGTTTGTTTTTCTTTAAAACGGGCCACACACAGCATACAGAGGTCATTAGTCTTGATGAAAAAGAAATACTGTCCTTATGTTTTTATAAAGGACAACGTGTCAATGCGCAAATTGCCTTTTTTTCCTTGTCACACTTTTTTACTTCCCAAAAAAGACCTTGACTTGTTCTCTGTTTTGTCCTTTACAAATGAGCCAACTTTTGTCTGCAGTACCGGTGAAATATGTTTCTGGATTGTTGCCGGACACATTACCAAGCAGAGTGCACTTGTTTAGAGCTTTACTGCTTTCCTGTTGTGAAGTTTCTATAGCGAATAAAAGCGAACAATTAATATATATATATATATATATATATATATATATATATATATATATATATATAAACACTTCTTTTATACCTATAAATAAATATATACTTATATTGATTCTTTTTAAGGTAACAGGACAGTGTTATTCACGTATTGGAACTGTCTTGAACATTTGATGTTGCTGTGGTATAGCAAAACTCATCAACAAATCAGCTGTACCAAACACCATTTTCAACCCCCTTTCCTTAACCACAATTACCAGTTGTTGATGGATACAGGCCTCTCTATGGTTCAGCTCTTACAGTAGATTGCCAATTTGGACGTTTTTCTTCTTCTTCTTCTCTTGCTCATTGTTCTCCCAAGCTGGGCTGCTGTCATGGGGCTAGTAGAAGCCTGCAGCGCCAAGGCCCAGACCCTACAAGAACGAAGGGGTGTCAAAAAGCATGGACCGCGCCATTTGTCATGTAATCTGGAGAGCGAATGGACGGGGCGCTATCAGCAATCTGCTATTGATCCCCTGCAGGAGCCTTGCTATTGTTCATCTGTGGTGCAGGACTGGCACCCAGCATTAATGAAAGAAACTAAACAATGCATAGCAATCAGAGAGGCTGCATCACGGCACTGGCAGGAGAGGAAGAGGAGAAAAAAGAAGGAGAAAGGAAAGACAAGATATGAGAAAAAAGTTTTAGAAGTAGATGCAAAAACTTTGTTATTGTATCTGTTTGAGTGTGAGTATTATGAGAGGGTGGGTAGAAAAATGGATTGCATGGTGCTGTCACCCCGCAGCCCTCTGCTATGTGTACACCAGGGGATTCGACTCTGGAGGGGCTGTCGTGGTCCAGTAACACAGAGACGGTGAGAGGAGAACGCATCATTACCTCAAGCTGCTTGTGCACTTGGCTTGACATTAATTGAAAAAAAAAGGGTTCTTGGGAGCATGTTTGTATATACTTATAAGGAAGACATCCTAGCAGAGGAATTAGCTTTTAGGACCCATCCTTCTCTCACATAATTCACTTTGACATGTTTAACCTCATATTCAACTCACTACTTTTTTAAAACATATGGTTTAATGTGGCTACTTCGTTTTAAAAATCAATCAACTGCAAAATGGATTAATGTTAATATTAATATATGCTTTTGAATAGAAACGATTCTTTCCAATATAAGCTAAATAGAAGGTAATAGGTAAATAAAAGCACCTTAGCATGTGAAGATTCTCCAAAATGCCATGTGTTTGTACACAGATAGGATCGTAAATGGGAAAAAACCCTCTCTTGTTTCATACTTAGATGGATTTCTTTATTTTGCCTTTTTTTAATCATCCAGGTCAAATATACTGAAAATAATCACAGTAAGGTTTATTTGACATGATAACGTTATGTCTTATTTAAATGACAGGACTCAACAACATCCTGGTTCTTTTGCTTATTTTGTCCTATTATTGTTTTTTTTTTTAGATACCGTTAGTACAGAGTTGCATACGAGAACAGTGTTGATTGGTTTGGAGTTGGACAGGTGCTCAAACGGGCCCTGAGGACCTTCTGCTCCATATCTTATTTTTCTCTCTCCATCTGTGATGTCTTCTCATATCATCCTCTCCATAACCCACCTCCATCACAGAGGAATAAAAGAAAGTGCAGCCTTAGACTGAAATACGTCTGATCCATTGCATCATTTGGATTTCAATAATTGATTAGTCTATCTAACAAGGACCTACATGTATATGTTATCTATTTTCGGGTAGATTCACTTTTTTTGGAAGCTTGCCCTGCCACAGAATAATTGCGATAATATGTCCTTAAATTCTGTTGTGTCACATATAAAATGCCAGCTAGATGAATTGGGGAGAAACACCAAAGCAGCTGAGGTGCCTGTTGTCAGACTAACTGTCTATTGAAGACGAAAGAGAGGCATTTTCTCTCCCTCTCCCATCATAAAACAGTGTGATTGCCCATAGCATCACCATCTGTCGGTGACTGGAGGGTGAAACAGTAAACACTCTGTTCAGTGTTTGTAGGAGTAAAAGTGGGATGAATTCCAAAGCTGGTACCCACAGTTCAATTGACAGATGCACTCTTTTTCCATTTAATTCACTCAATATTTATCAATTAATGAATCTGTGTGATAGCCAAATTCACTATATAAGCCCTAGATGCCAGTGAGTCTCTCTCTCTCTCTCTCTCTCTCTCTCTCTCTCTCTCTCTCTCTCTCTCTCTCTCTCTCTCTCTCTCTTCTTCTTCTTCTTCTCTCTGTGTCTCTAATCCACTTCTTTTTATCGCTCTTATTTAGACAGAGCTGACCGGGTGACATTTAAGTGAGAGTGACCTGAGAGATGCCTCAGGCTGTGTGTAGGTGTACACGGACGCATGTGTGTGTGTATGTATGTCGATGTATGGACATATGTGTGGGCTTTAGAGAGACAGGAGCCAGCAGATAAAGTGTTTGTGTGGTGACCGTGTCATGTAATTCCCCTTTAATACAGTCAGGGCTGATTCCAGAGATCCCACATCCACACAGGCCTCCTGAGACCCGCTGTCACTGGGAACCAGGAGCTCAGCTCTGACATGGCCACCAAGACGGACTGCACACCCACCTCTTCAACATGTCTATGAATATGTAGATCTGTGTTGAGCTTCTTATTTTGATTTTTCTAGAAAAAAATCTGTTATTTAGAATATATTTAATTTTATCTTTATATTTTACATATGAATCTATGAATATTCAACTTCTACAGTTAGTAAAATATTTATTGAGTGAGTCTACCGTAAGGTTACACTATAGTATAATGAATAAATATATGCATAACGAAAAAATTAAAGGCTTAACAATAATTACATTGTCTTTGTATTTAGAGTGTGCATGTTGCTTAAAAGATTAAATACTTACATACTAAAATAAATAATCATGAATAAAATCCATATCAGGTAAAATGCCTTTTCTGAAGATCAGGGAAAGAAGAAATGTTGTATGTTTTATCATTGTTTTTGTTTTTTTTCTCATGTTTACAATGATTTTTTTTGGAACTGACTCTTGTGGATAGTGTGAAATGTTATAAAAAGTATACAATGCAAGTAAATTTGAGACATATATTAAATAAAGTGCTTAATACCCTTGTTTCATTGTGAAAGATTCTAGTTAACCATATATTGTATATTTGAGCATACTATGCTTTCAATAAATAAATAAATAAATAAATAAATAAATAAATAAATAAATAAATAAGCCTCTCTTTACTTTCATTCCTGTTAGTAATTGAACAGCAAAGAAAAAGCTTGGATGATGTCCTTGAAACTAAACATGGAAGGATAATTTTTTCTTCTAAATGTTAATAAAAGAAAGGGATAAAACAATTATTTACTAGTAACATTGATATATTAAAACTAATTCACATAGTTGATCATACGAGAGTTTTTTAAAATAAAGTCCTTCCAAAGAAACCAAGATGCTCGTGTGATTCAATATTTCATATTTTATATTGCCATGTTCAAGCCTTTCTTAAGGCACACTCATAAACAACATATTTGTGTGTTTATCCTATTTGGTCACACACGCTCATTACATTGACCATGGCATCATACATTCATAATCATCCATGACACTCCTCAAAAGCCAAGCAGTCCCATAAGTCCAGGGATATTACATCTGCCTGCCTCATTTATCTTCCTCCAGCCATCTCAGCTCCGCTGTGTCCACACATCGGCAGACCAGCACACCTTTAATTACCAACATATCATAAAAAGTAGAGACAAGTCTGTGGGTCCCAAAGGACCTGGCTTTTTTCTGTCTGAGTCCAAGACATAGATGCTTCCATAGGATAAACATGGATTCGGATTTCACTGACTTTCCAGCTATTGTTTCTCCAGCCGTCTTGTCACAAACCATTGTGAAGCACCTTTAATGTTTCGATGGACATGAAATAGATGAGTACCAGCATTGTGCCCTTGAAAAGATAACTCAAGCAGTCTCACCCTTGATAGTAGCCAGCCTTGACCCAAGCTTTCCAAGACAATGTTTTCTGGTAGTAGCTCAATAAAAGACTTAATGACTTAAATGTAAGTCTTAAATGTAAGAGCACTTGGAACAAATGTTCTTTTCAGTAAGTTAGAAATATGTCTTTGGTAAGTACATTTTAAACTCTCAAAGGGATAGTAAAGTCAAAGATAAGATTTAGTCTAGTCGATCAGCAAGGTCTGACCTTCTTTCTTCTTTATATCAATACTTAGGTTAATATAGAGAAAACTTTTTTACAAAATCATTAGATTCCAAAAGATATTGTTTGGTTTTGAAGTACGATTTGAACAATCGCATTTTTAGAATATAGCGTTAATTTCAAAAATAACAACAAATCTTCCTTCAGTCTTTGAACCAAGCTTCCCATCTGAGATTAATGTGATTCTAACCTCCATGACACTGCTGTTAATGCAAGCAAGAGACATAACACATATGGACTGCCT
Source organism: Tachysurus fulvidraco (assembly GCF_022655615.1). NCBI lineage: Eukaryota > Metazoa > Chordata > Actinopteri > Siluriformes > Bagridae > Tachysurus > Tachysurus fulvidraco. The sequence continues at coordinate 8,111,586 of NC_062518.1, forward strand.
GTTTCTCAAATAGAGAGTCGTAAAAAAAGTACATTTTGCCATGAACATCACACTGCTGTGCAAAAGATCGTCATAATTTGCATGTCACTATACTATCACGCTGCTAAACAGTGCATGCTACAGTAGCTGACAATCCAGGCAATCCAGACTTGTATTCATAAGCCTCAGAGAAGCTGATTTAGACAACAGCCTCTATCCAAGGAAGACTGTCGTTGATCAACAACAGGGGTACATTTTTAAATTGATAGATAATTAACCCTTTTTACAACCCTTTTTCTTTCTGAAATCAACGTATGGGACATTTTCTATTGGTATAAAAAAATGAATTATTTAATTGTTCCAAGTCTGTTATAAAATTAGTCAGGACTCAGCATGACATGTTTTTACCTCAGTTTCAATACCCTTAGACAGAATTCAATTCAATTCAATTAAATAAATATATAAATAAAAAAGTGAAGCATTTGATGCTTCTCATAGAGAAGAGATGTGTTTAATATTAGCATTTACTTTGAAGGTATACAGTATGTGTGAAAATACCTGAAAATAACTGGAAAAAAAAAAAAACAAAAAAAAAACAGAAAGAACTATGAAAAAATATTCAATTTATATTTTCACATCAGGTTTATATATTTTAAAAAATCTAAAATTATTTGAAGCCATGAGTCTATTTCATATGTTACATTCAAGAAATTAGCCTTTGGTAAACAGAACTAAATAATGTTACACAAATTTATTAATTAGCACATTTACTGCACTTTTTTATTCATTTATAGTGTAACCTAAAAACCTACACTATAAATGAATAATACTTTTGCAAAAGACAATTAGTTGACTTACTTTTTGAAATACTGGCTGACTAGTAAATATTAATTGTCATTCAACCCTTATTGCACATTCACACTGGCAGGCAGGCAGCTCTTTGTCACTGATGCCTGTTGACCTTCCAAACCTCTCCATATTCTGTCTTAAGAATTGCTTGTTGTGTGCAGGGGTCAATAGAGGTGAATTGGTATTACCCAATGCACCTTGCCATAAACCTTGTACCGAGACCAGTGTCCTGCATTCCATCAGTGCAGGAGTCCACATCTGCGTCCTTTAACCGAAATAGCATGTCGCTAAAATCTGCTCTACAAAGCAAGTTCTAAAGCTAAAACCAGTTATGTTACACATGTACTCGGCAGGGAACAGACAGGTCAGGGGATCTTTTTAAAATACATCACCACAGAGGAGTGTGTGAAGTTTGACCTGGTTCCCTCCATTCTCTCCCTGTCCTATTTTCAATTATAGCACCTCTGCATGGCAGAAATGCATACCTGACGACATTGGGTTCTTGAAAATGGCATGCCTGACAGAACGTGATGAGGGTAACTGCACCTCTGAGCAAATTACAGGTTAAAGTAAGTGGAATTCCTTAGGCTGGTTATAACATGTCAAAAAAAAAGTCATGACTTTGCTTTTTTTCCCCTTTGGATTTGATCTTTAATCTCACTAATTCTCACCATTAACTAATTCTCCATATGGCAGCTATCATTTCGGGAGGTTAAAAGCTAACATATGTTTCCTCTCACACATATCACACATTATTGGGTTTCATATGGAAATGAAATTCTACAGGCAATAAGACAAAGGTTTTGGACATTGTTCCATTCAGTCTGAGCCTATTCATGATGTTGCTAGCAATCAGAATAGAGCTTCTAGTACTGATCATGTTTTCCTCACACATGTTGTGTTTTATTAGCTACAGGTAGAAATAGTGGAAAGGTTGGCATCTCCCTGAGTAGCCTTCTCCCCCACACAATATTAGCGTTTATCTCGTAACACTTCCTTTCCTTTGTTCTTTTCTAGGAGAACATGTAAGGAGGAGATTGCCTATTTTTTAATGTACAGTGCACTAAACACAAGAGAAATGCATTGTTGTTTTTGTCTCCTACCCATCCCCTTTCATTGTCAACAACATTGTTGCATGTGTTTTAATGTTTGCTCATTGGGTTTGATCTTCTAAAACGGCGTGTCTGGTAACAATGTGCTGCTATCAAAGACATGGCACTTACAAATAGAGGAGACACAAAGGTAACAGAGGCTAGCAGATGGTTAACGGTAGAAGTATGATGATTTGGTCGTATGCTTTCCTGTAACTCTTATTTCATCACGACCCAAAAAAAACTTGCTAACTTGCATAAAACTGACATAATTACATCATAAGCATGTGCTGGAAGCTGTCTTTTGGGAAGGCTTGCACATCATTTAGCTTTTAACTCATAACACTATCATGACATTACATCACTGACACTTCAAACTTGTTATAAGAGTGATATAAACACACAGTAAATGTGGTATATCATTTCATATGTTATACCATATGTTGTCAAAGGGCGGCTTTGGGAAGAGTTGTGAATCTGGTATCACTCAGTTATTCATTACAACCTTACACACCACTGACACTTTACTCTTACTCTTCATTATGATAGTGACATGAAAATGACAAAAATGTGGCATAGGAGCGTAAATGTGTATAGTCTGAGAGTACATATATAAAATTAGTATATATAAAATTAGTTATTAATGATGTATTAATGATTTTACTATATCAGCAGTGTAGCAGCTCATAACAGCGCATAATATTTTAGGATATATCTTTGACATGATTATTTTATGATGTGGAGTTCTATACAACTATAGAATTACTACAAGTATTATTGGATCATTCAGCTTTGTTTATTCAAAGAACACTGAGGGTGAGGCAGGAATACACCCTGGAAGGGATGCCAGTCCATGGAAGGGCACCATACTCACTTATTCACACTCAAGTCCACATACTAACATGTGACGGAGAACCCAGAAGAACCTACACGGACACCGGGAAAGCATGAACAACTTCCCACAGACAGTAACCTGACTTTAGAACTGAACTTGGGATCTTGTAGAAGTGAGGGAGCAGCAATACCCCTGAATCACAGTGACACCATGGTGAATTATTTTCAAATTAATAAAGAAATGTCAAATAGAGAACTGCAGTATAGGCTTGAATTGTTTATGAGATATGTGACCTAGGAAACAAAAAGTAAACAATAATGCACCAAGGATCCAAATAGTTATTGAAATATTGCACTGATGGGAACAATTTATCTAGTACACTAGGTGTTTGCTGATTGTGCACAAATTCACCTTAATGCGCACATTATTGCTGGTGTTGTTTATCTGTCTAGCCTTTTCCACAGATAATATGTGTGTCTGTGTCATAATAAGGGTAGTGCGTCCTTCTAAATGCAGGGGTAGCATATTTCAGTTCACCCCCCCCCCAAAAGACCAGAGATGGCAAAGACAAAGCATATAATAATTAAAGGGCTCAGACACAAAGCACAGGATGCACACACAAGGGGGGAGGCTGAAAAGTAGCTATCACACTGGCAGATAAATTCTACACACAATTATTCATCCACCGTTCATGACATGTAGATTAATGAGTTTGATAACCCAGGGCTTTCCAAAGAAATAGATTCAATTCTGTTGTCCCTCTGCCACCTTCCTCCACCATCCCCTATGACTTGCAAACAGCAATGCGCTCTGGCACACAGGGCAAAAAACAAGAGCGAATTGATCGTTAATGCTAGCCACAGAGTAAGAACTGCCAGCTCCGCTCCATCTCCTGCTCTCTGTGGGTCAGACACAGAAGACTGAATCTCAGTCTGAGAGGAGAAACTGATTTAGGTAGAGTGGAGAGAGTGATGAAGAGACAGAAAGAGTCCCTGAGTGCTGCTGGAATGAAGCACAGAAGCTTCACTGCATGGAAACCCAGCCTTCCCTGAAAAGATGTAATGAATGGAAGCAAGATGTCTCACATATGGTCTTCATAGTGACCTTGAGAAGATCTCTTGCAGGAGAGCCACAGGAGAAATGTAAGGTCATGAGGATACAAAACAGAACTCTCACAGAGGTGGTCCCCTTTTAAAAATACATTTATTTCAGTGTTGGGTTTCTTTTAGTGTTGCAGCCTCTCACCATAGTCGTTTTGGTCAGGTTTTAAGGGCAAAACATTTTTTTCTCACCTGGTCAAGCACAGATCCTATTTTAGCATTGGTCTGCTTTTGCATTTCAGCTTGTCTAAGATCATAAAATGAGTGGCCAAAATATAGAGAATGAAAGAAACTTTGGTTATGTTGAGTCAGGAGCTAGCAGAGACAGCGTCAAATTTGAGAGCAAGTCAGAGAAGCGAGAGATATTATCCTGTTCTATCTATCACCACACCACATGTCTGGATATCCTCCCCTGCTGTATTGACAGCTGTGGATTAAAAATGGTGCTGTGATCGGCGCCCCCTGTTGGCAGAATCAATTCAGACACATTGTTCTTCACTTCCTCAGCTGTCCAAGTCAAGCACTTTCTATTGCTCAAGAGGAAAGACTGGATGTAAGCACTATTCCCTCTCCAGACAGAGGAATGAGGGAGTGAGACTTCTTTATGTCATCTATGGACCTCCTTGGAAGGGTAGGAGGAAACGTTTAACAGGCTTTGTTTTTGAATGGATGCTTTCCTTCATACCACTTACTAGCAATATTCATGACACTAAACCTTGGATCAATGTTTAAAAACCACAGCAGGCAAATGGTCCATGTAGAGTACAGTTATTTTGAATGTGCTTGTTCTAGAAGAGGGAAAACGTAGGTGTTATTAGCCTTCTGATCTTAGCTAAAGAGGGTTTTGCTCTCTCAGCAGTGCTGAAGCTCGTTCACTGGACCTCATTCATCAAAGGCCTCTGGGAGGTATTGAGAGGCTCTGCTGTCTGAGAGCAGCCCACTGTCAATGATTCTTACCTTTGTTTGTAATTGTCTCTAAGAAATCTTTAGCCCTGCAAAGCCCTCCTTACTCTCTCTCTCTCTCTCTCTCTCTCTCTCTCTCTCTCTCTCTCTCTCTCTCTCTCTCTCTCTCTCTCTCTCTCTCTCTCTCTCTCTCACTCCCTGGTCCACAGCACCTTTTCCTGACTCTCCTGAGACCAGTCAATGCAGTCAATGCATCTAAAACCTCAGATCAACCAAAGGCTCAGGGTATCTGAGCAGGGGAACAGGGTCCTATAAAGTAGCTTTGCTTGATCTCCACAGTGCTTCATTTCTCTTTACTGACTTTAAAAGTCCTGTTTTCAGGAGAATCGTGCCTCTTTCTTACCTACTGTACCAGTCTGTTATAAAAATAACTCAGCGTAGTTATTATCACAGGTTAACAGTCCAAATTTAACTAAGCCCCCCCCCCATTATTATTATTATTTTTTTTACTTTAATTTTTGATGAAATTTTAATTGAAAATTAAATTTTATATAATCCAAACATCACATTCACTTGTTTTTGTTTTCTGAAATGTACTTGCAAAGGTGTTTCATTTATTAATCAGAAATAGGAAACCAGAAATCTTGCATACAAATAATGAATAAACAACTAAAACAGGGAAACAGAGCTGATGCTAAAAATTAGATGAATAATTCATTATTTAACAGAAACATGTGAAATGTACCTCTAATTATTTATTGTTCATTGCTGTTTTCTGGAATGCACCTGATTTTGCCATTAGACCATAGAAGAGAGCTTTGTTTGAAATATAAAACCTTTTTAATGGTTCACTGGTAACCAAAAATGCTCTATATTGTTTTGTTAGAGACAATGTTTTTTATTTTTTATTTTTTGCAGTTCACAGTAAAAGTAGGCTAGTAAAAGTACTTGCAGATAATCACAACTGCCCTCAAAATGTCTAGGAATGGCTAGTGTTGCTCTGAGCCACCAATGTTACTGCCCTGGACACCCAATAATGTACCATGATGGTGTGGCATCACTGGGATTCAAACTCATAATCTCCCATTATGCTTTTCAGTTGCACCCTTTGGAAAGCCTCTAAGGATAAATGCAGTTTTACATGTTACAATATGTTTTGTTTGCAGACTGTGTTCACATCAGGTCAATTATACCACACAGACAAGGTGAATGCCCAAGGATTCATTTCAAATAGGATACAAAGTACTGGAGCACACTTTACACTACTGATATTAAGCCTGCCAAGCACAAGCATCCCTCTCTCTCTCTCTCTCTCTCTCTCTCTCTCTCTCTCTCTCTCTCTCTCTCTCTCTCTCTCTCTCTCTCACACACACACACACACACACACACACACACACACACACACACACACACACACACACACACACACACACACACACACACACACACACACACACACACACACACACACACACCATTTTAAACAGTAGAGTATGGCTCATCCCAGTGAAAGGCCAACATCCTAAATAAAATGGAGTGGCATTAATATTTATGCCACTAAAGTGCCCACATAATCAGACAGAGAGATGTCAGATAGATGGCGTTTTTGTGGGATGAGTGTGTGAGTGATGCATGTACTCCCTCTCACACACCACCTTACATAAGCATTAACTTCCATTCCATCCTCCCTCCTTCATGCAAACACCTTTGACAGCTCCAATCCCCCCCACACACACACACTTATCTGTCATACTTTCTATTTCTCTTTTTCACTATCACTCTCACGCACACGCTGACCCAACGAGATGGAGGTAGGCTCATGCCCTCGGTTGAGGGCCGTAGAAATTGCAGCAGCGAGAGCCAGGTGGGAGGCAAAGGGAATAAATAAAACCGGGTGATGTTTCTAAATGCGCCCCCGTCGAGAAATATGACTCTTCAAAGTGAGCCTGTCAGTGAAAGAGTGAAATAAGGGGCATGGAACAGAATGATTTAAGCATATGCACCTGGGTTGTGTGGAGATCCAGAGATTGAGGAATCCACCTCCAGGTCCACCCGCACATATGCTTCAGGAAGAAGAGCTTTGGTTTATTTAGGATTACCTTTCTTTGTCCATATGATTGGATTCATCAAAAGAGATTGAAGCACTAAATACATAGGCTTCTGATTGAACAAAGCTTAGATGTTTCACCAGTCCAACATCTCAGGAAGTTCTCTAAGCTGCTCTGGATGATGCACTTGAGGACCCTCCATCACGCACTGGTTACATTGTTAGAAACATGGACTCAGAACAAAGCATTTTGGGTATGTTTGATGCTGACTGGAGACTCCCAGGAGAAGCATCCATCTGCAGAATTCATTTAGCTTTGGAATGATTTCATACCTGATATAATATACTACAGCATGCATTCTTCCAACATATTTATAGTCATATTGTTAGATTTATGAGCAGTACTACAGGGTGGGATATACAGATACTTTTAATGGTTTCATGCCATCGGTTTTCATCAATCAGGGAATAAAAAGGGGTAGGCATTAGAAAAACAGTAGACGGAACCATCTGCTCTGTGGCTGTCCCTGTAGTGCCCCAGTGTTGAAACAACTGGAAAAAGGCATACACTCAGCTTGATGACAAACCAATGAAAAGCGACAGAAAGGAAGAGAAACAGTTAAGACTGGCAAGTAAAAGAGATGGCAGAAGCATTCATTTGCCAGGTGTTGCAGAATGAGCACTGTTGGAGTGAGATAAAGATGGAAAAGGTCAGCATTGTGGCTTTTGTTCTCAACCAGGCAATGTTTTAGCACAGGTCACAGCTCTCCCTAAACACCCCACCAAAAACCAAATGTGTTAATGTCCTTTCAGCCCAGCTGTCATTATGAAAATCTTTAACGAACCATGACAGAAATGAGGGTTCATTTTTATACGATGGATTTCAGCCATTTCATGGACAAACTGAAATGTTCATCAGAGACAAATGTAAAGTATCTTGCATTGTAATCTGAAAAATATTAGTCGCGAGAAAAAAACGGCTAATAATAGCACAGCCGTGAGAGGGAACGGCAAGGTAAATTGTGGTTGGTTGGTTTTTATTGCTTGTTATTAAATCTGGGGCAAACAATTATTATTTTTCTCTCTCTTTTGTTAGAGCAACATAAGAAGAGGAGAGGAATTAAAACTGCGCCCCTGGGCTGTACGCTTTAGCAGTAGTGATTAAAACCAGGAAACGGTGATACACAAGCTATTAGACAAAGCTATAATCAAATTCATTAATTTTACCCGTTTGGAGGCTGACAAGCTTTCTTAAAGTGAGATTAGCCTTACTCAAGCACAATAACAGCAGGTGTGATTGCAAATTAAAGGGTTGAGGATTGCATTCTTCAAAAAAAAAAAAAAAAAAAAAATGAAAAACAGTGTTACTCTCTAAGGCCTCACTTAGCTTTTCTGTTATGGGACTAGGAGTTATTAGACACATAAAATGTATCAATTGTAAATGATAAAGTCTTTTTTGCCTTATTATTAGGTAGCCAGTCAATAACACACACACACACACACACACACACACACACACACACACACACACACACACACACACACACACACACACTCACACCAGTGTGCATTATTGAGTACTTTTTCTTTACACCTATGGGGCCTTTTGTTACAAAGTGGTTCCGTATTATGAATAGAAACCATAAACACATAATAATTAAAAAAGATAATGAGAGATGAAATTAGAAGTATAAATGATGACTATAGCACAATCGGTTGCCTATCAGTATTTGACCATATTTGTACTACATCAGTTAGAAAATTATGATTAAAATCATGCTATCGATGACAATAAAATTGCTTTCTTCGTTTGCAGGCACTAATGAGAAAACCAGCATTTAAGATACACAGACTTTTTTCCGTCTGCACGGAAAAATCACGTATTTCAAAAAATAAAATAAAATACAATCGTGCAGGTCTGTTAAAATAATCTTCATTCTAAAACTCTGTGAAAAGAGAATGGATACTCCATTCAAATATATAAAACACCAAACAAATCGGACAGGATTGGAAGAACCACCAGAAAATCTCCACGCTGGTGCTTTTGTTACCCTGAAACTTTATTAGACAAAAAAAAAGTGGTAACTAAATTGTTGTAAAGGCATATGGCAAATTATTCGATTTAATTAGTTAAATATATTAATAGAGACAAAAGTAAATTAATAAGTATCACGTATCATATCTTCTGACAAAGTTTTAAATGTAGCTTAAAGAATTTGCAGAACAATAAACTACATTTATTTATGTATCTGTATAGGAGTCTGTTACAAATATCATTAGAGTTAGTGGGTAACTTTATAATAACAGTAGGTAAATAATCATGCGCTAATACTTACTTAAATATGAACTATTGGTGAGTTAAGGCATGTACTAATCAACAAACTAATGGAGAACTAACCTGAACTATGACATGAGACTGATGACATGAGACTGATGAATCCATGCATAAATACCGAAGACCTTAAGTTCATTAGTATGTTATTTAATTTATACATAGAGATAAAATCAATCAAACAGGAGGTATAAGAAAGCTTATGGATATACACAGACATTTTTAGGGGCAGTGGGCCAAACCATGAATAAGAGGACGAGAGAGAAATGTATGACTGATCATAACAGTTTAAGCTTACTCAATAGATATTTAATAGCATTTGCCAAATTAATAAATGTTACAGAGCATGTACTAATACTGTTGGAATGGAAAAGATGACAAAAAACGGGTTAAGTACGTCTTTCTATGTTCTATGTATTGTACTTGGGTGTACTTGATTAAAATAATCACCTGTAATACCTGCACACTAATCAATCTGGCAACTTGAAAAAAATGGGCCATTGGATCACGTCTCAGACTGTGTGTTGTGCAGCCGGTGGAGGGATTCAGAATAAATACCACAAATTATAGTTTCAGTGATGCGGGTGGAAACACCAACTGTAAGCGTCTTAATTTTAAACATAGCTACAGTACATCGCAACTGATAACATTCTCATTTTGCAAAAATGTAATAAGGAGAAAGGTTTTTTCTTGCTGATCCTTCTACAAATAAACAGACAAGAAATCTGCTTTTCTTGGCCTCCTGGGCTAAAGAATTGTCCACCCCTTCAAAGATGTGTGGCATTAAAAGCAAAAAAAAATAAATAAATAAAAATTGTTGAAAAGGAGAGAGAAAAACCAAACCTCTGCTTTCTGTTAAACTGTACTGTATATTTAACATTGTCTGAGAGTGTGATGAACATCGCAGAGTCCAAGTGAAACTGATACAAGTCCGGATTTTGACCTGAGGGCCCCTTTAATCTCAGACACAGAGGAAAGGAAACGGATAAGAAATTTGAAACAGAACTGACCACAATCAATTCTGAAGCACAGCACCAAATTAATTAGAGTTCTGCATGGGAAGACCTGAACTGGCTTCTGGCTGCTCAGCCCCTATTAGTCTCTCTCGCTACTCGCCTCGCTCCACTCCAGAGCACCAGAGAACATGCTGGAACAAGTTTGGTCATGCCCTACACCCACCTCCATGCAGCAGCCAGCACATGGACCAGCCACAGGCTGCAAACGATTACCTCCAATTTATTCAAATGATTAAACCACATATGAAACATAAGAGGGGAGTTACAAGGGGCTTGTGTTTTTGTGTAAGGTTCTCTTCTAGTTCTTTTAACAGTCACGTAGCAAGACAAAATTCTAGTTAGATAATATTAGCAATCTTAGGGCTTTCCCTGAAGAATCACCACATCATTACTTTCTTTTGTATTGTTTATAATAATGCTATTCTTTTACACTAAATTTAATAATCTCATCTGAATCGAAGGCATTCACAGTGTCTGGGTGTTTGTGTGGAGATATTTTTAAGGACTATTGGTAAAAGGAAAAAATTGATAGATTTGTAATGGGGGAAAAAACATACACACTGCTGCAACTGTTGATTATTTATCTAGGTCCATAAATATGTAAATAATCTCAGGTGGCAAGGAAAAAACCTACTGTACACATTTCAGTATGTACTATTTTTTTTTTCACCCAAAATGTAAACCACCAGTCAGAAACAAGGTAGGGAAAAAACAGAAGTACACCCGCCAAAGTTAAACCTAGAACTATTTAAGGCAATAATCATTTTAATTCAACATTGTCTCTTATTATTTTGGAGATATTTGGCCCAGTCTTCATTACAACACATAAACTGTTTCAGTTCAATGATGTTTGATGGCTTTATGCACAGCTCTCTCAAGATCCCTGCACCAATGTCTCAATGGGGTCGAGGTCTGGACTTTACATTCCAACATTTTTTTCCCTTGCTTATTAAGTGTGAATTAAGTGAGTTTAACAAGAAAATGTGACATAAAAAAAATGAATAATAATTTTTAAAAAAACCATCTACACCGTACCCACGTGACCATGGACACCAATCCTGACAGAGAAAATGCTATTTTCTTAATTGTTTTAAGTGTCCTGGGCAAAGAACAAGAAGTTTTGTAGAGTCTTAAAAGAAAATACCATGGCAAACTGAATAGAGCTAAATCTCCTACAAATTGTATTTGTTTATGGCTTATAGCTGTGTGGCAGGTTGATGGGTTTATGTTAGATTTCTTTATTTTGCATGATGTCCAGAGATCCAGCATGAAGATGTGTTTTTCCTAAAGACGCTTTATGCATTTTGTAAGTCACTTTTTTTTTTTTTAGGGTGCTTGCTATATAAAAAAATATAAATATAATTAAAAAAAAGCAATTTAACCCCAAAGGTATAAATTGAGGTTTAGATTAGTTCATCTTCTAATGTGTAATTTTACACACACTCAGGAGGAAATAAATGTTTTTCAAAAATTATGTGAATTTCATGAATATCAGATATCTTGTTTAAACGCTTATATGAACAATTTTACAAATAATCTGTTTGTTTCCAGTTTGATAAATGACTCCTATTGTTGCTACATTCTTTGTTTAGGTGAGCAGTTTATGCACTAAGAACACAATGTGCGTTTAGTCTGTGAGGGTACAAAATTTTAAAAGTAATATTTAAAGGACAGCCTTAGATTCTATTTAGGTAACTTCAGAAATAGTCCAACATTTGGACATTCACAACAGAAAACAGCTATGGGGATAAGTAGACGCAGTGTCAGCGCAATCTGCCTGTGCGCTGAATGGAAGCGCGATTGTGAATCTGACTCTTCAGAAGCTGACTCCGCTCTTCTCTTCACTGTTTTTTTTTCTCTGAAAAGATCTGCAGCTCTTTTCAGAACACACTCACTCTGCTCACTAAAACATTTGAAGGCACTGTCAACTCCTCTCGTTAAAACTGGAGTAATGGGACATATGCAATTAAATCAAAGCTGCATTTCTCTCGGCTGGTTTTCGGAACTTCAATGCAGCAGAACTTTAGGACAAAAGGGATCATCTAGTCTTGGACGTCTCGACTCAAGCCTGGCTGTCAGGAACTAAGGGTTAATGTATTGCGATTAGTGCTCATGGGTCTTCATCTGATATGTTTTTAATTAACGGTATCCCATTCAAGCTCTTGAAGTCATCCCCCACTCTTGACCCAAAAAAGGAAAGTTTTGACAGGGCTAATTAAAGAGCGTTTGGGAGAAAAAAACGTAGAGAGGCAAGACGTTGGGTTCATTAGACAAGCCAGTCTGCTACACATCAAACGGGCCGGAGTGGTCCGTGTGATCCCTTTCTTTTATTTCCCATCTCAGAGTGGTGGGAGCAAGTGAGGATGAAAGAAAGAGAATGGAGAGAGAGAGAGAGAGAGAGAGAGAGAGAGAGAGAGAGAGAGAGAGAGAGAGAGAGAGAGAGACTGAAAGAGTAGCGTTGGCACTTTGCAACAGAAGAGATGAATGACTCCTTACCTCTGAAACACTGTGGCCTTAATGAAACCTCCAGAGGCAAAACAATGGCATCTTTCTCACACACATACACACCATACAACATACTGTACCTACTCATATACCTACCTTCTGCATATTCCACCGACATGAATGCCAAACTCAATTCTCACTGCTTTGCTCATCCATTAATGTGGCACACATATGCAACTTACTCAATCATGAACACAAATTGGTACGGATGTGTATTGGTGCAAATATCTCACATTTTCCCTCACACGTACACACACACACACACACACACACACACACAAAGACACTATAAAGAAGGGCAGATTCTCGCACAGGTAGTCACCGACTTTGAGGCTTTGAGGCCACCTGCAACAATAAAACAGGTCAAATATACACTACACGTTATTATCAGTAAAACTCATAATAGCTTGTTCTACTTACCAACCAAAATTAACTCAAAATATACATTTATTCTTCATAACTCTGGCCCTGCATTAATACAACTAACGCCGCTGCCACTGAAAGTTTTGAATCAAAATGTTTCATTGTGGATTTTATTGAGTCTCTAATAAAGCAGTCAGGTTTCGAGGGAAACATGTGCAGACAAAAAGGCTCCTAGCAGTCATCCTTTCAGCCAATATATCATTTCTCACCCATTTTCCCTACTTTTCTGTCTTGATTTCTTTGTATTTGGCAGAATCCGAGGGTGGCTGAAAACCCATCGTTCGTCCCGTTAAAGGCATGTGGGGACATAACTCACGACGGCCTCCGCTATCGGCCAGCCAGCCGCCTCATAAGGCTGAGATAAAGCTAGGGCCAGGGACACAAACAGAGACATCAATCTTCCCTGATCAGCTGCAGATAGAGAGAAAGAGACGCCCCAAAAAATGAAGAAACAAATTGGATGTCAATATAGGGGTCTGAGACCAAGAACCTGGTCAGCTGAAGTTTAGAGTCCAGTCAAACTGACCTCTAGTTGTGTTTTTGAGTTTGTGTATGAGGACGTGTGTGTTTTGTAAAGTGTTCTGTTTACTTGTGAGATGCATTGAGTTACTTCAAGGTAGTTATTTAGAAACCAACATAAAGTGTCCTAGTAATTCATAAGCTATATACCAGAGCAGCTTTGGCTTCATGCTACAAAATCTCAGAGATGGATGAATACCATTCTTCCAAAAGATAATACTTTAAATTGTGGTTTGATGATGATGGTGGAGATCGCTATCTAACATGTGTGACCAAACTCTCCAGTAGAATTAGGGTGACATGTAATAATTCCAAAATTCATAACACATAATTTATATTGTTTTTTATCTTCTTCAAAACATTCACTAAGCCCTTGTTCTTTGTGGATGTTAGCAGGGTCATACTGGAGGATACTACTCCTATCAGGATCTAAACATTTCATTATAGGTGAATTGTTTTAGATTACTTTGTGTAACAGTGACTTCTGTCGTGAAGGTGACAAGAGGACCCAATCCAAGACATAACAAGCCATTTTTCCCCCTTTACTTTGTCACATATCTGTATTTGCTATATACACTCATATGTACTTTTACAGCCCTGTGGCTACTGTAAAATACATTATAACCTTTAAACTGAAATATAATGAAAGACTGATTACTGGATGCTTTTATAAATGTCAAGATATTTTTAAATCTTCCAGTAAAGAAGGTTAATAATAAAGAAAGAATGCACTGTTCTGTGCACTTAATTTATTTACTGTTATAGCCTTTACATTTTGGTGGCATATCATTTCTCATGATGCAAAAGTTCACTGGCCATTCATCCCTCTTGTAGACCAAATGCATGTTAAGGAAATTCCATTTGTAATAAAATGATTTTTATTAATATGAGTAGAATGTTATTTATTGGTGAGTAGCTCCTTCCTATCCTTTCCATCTCTCTCTCTCTCTCTCTCTCTCTCTCTCTCTCTCTCTCTCTCTCTCTCTCTCTCTCTCTCCCTCTCTCTCTCTCTAGCTATGTATCTATCTATCCATCTATCTCTAATTCACCCAGTGTAATGTTTCCTTGCTCTCTTCCTTTTTTTCATTCCCCTCTTTATCCTTCTCTGTTTATGTGGCTGATGCATTCTGCTTATCAGCGTTCTGTCATTTTCCTGTGAATACTCAGGCTCCTTTCAGCCAGACTGAGCTCATAAACACATGGCCAAAGCATTTATAGTAGCGCTCGTACTCACAGATACAGATATAGCTAAAATTAAATTACAGTAAAATATGATCTAAGATGAAGTACATATGCTTGAATTAAATAACGATGATTGATTGGTTGCAAATATATGTTTATTATAATGTCTTAGAATACATGTGAAGTATATATGTTAAATTTGAAACTACAAAAAGAAAGCTTGAATAGTCATGCTTTACAATGAGGCAGACCTGAAAGAAACCCTTAACATTGACGCTGTAGCTTTTTTTTATATATAAATATCTCGTTCATTCATTCATTCATTGACCTTCAGTAACTGCTTTGACCTTAATCAAGATTCCAGTCCATTGTAAGGCACCAAACACTCATTCACACCTGGTGGTAAATTAGATTCACCAGTATACCCACTGGCATTTTTCTTTGAATGAGAAAACCAGAGAACCCCAAATAAACCCCCTTGGGCACAGGCACAACACACAAAACTCCACAAAGGAAGTAACCAAAGGATCCAGAAAACCCGGAGTTGTGAGGTGGCAAAACATAACCACTGCAGCATTGTGTCTTCCTCCTAGAGCAATAAAAAAAGTAATTCCCATTACTTGAGTTTTCCAGAAGGTTTTGTGGAATTCATGTGCAACTAGAATCACATCCACATTACATCTTTCACATAAACATTTAACGACTTACCTTAAAAACCTCCCTTCCTCTCTAAGTACTTTGAGCAAAACTTTGAGGTTTTCTATTCTTTTCTCAGTACAGCACATACTTACTAATTGCACATATTCTAAAGAAGTAGTAGATGGAGATATGTTTTATTTGAGTTGTAACATTTAATATTTATAAAGAATAAAACTACGAATAGACCAAGGAAACAGCAGCGAATGGATTTAACATGTTTGAAATAAGATGGAACTGGTAACCATTTTAGCTACGTTTATTTAGGAATTGAAACATAAGTCTATTGTCACGGATATGCCAGGTTCTCACACTTCCTTCAGATCTGAATGACCGGAGTTCTGATAATCATCACCTGGCGTCACTCAACACTAATTGCTCACAGACTATTTAAGCCACGCTCTCACCTTCATTCACCGTCCAGTCTCGTATGCTATGCTTACTAACTCGACTCTCTCATTCTTCTTCTCAGTAGCGTTTCCAGATCCTGTTCTGCACGTTACCAGATTCAACTCCTTCTCGAGCGTGTGTTTATCGGAGCACGAGCAAAGCGTCCTTCACCACGTCTCCAAGCTTTGCAGCTTTACCTCAGACCTGAACTATCAATAAACACTGGTTTTGATTTCATCTGTTCGTTCATTGTCTTCTGTTCGTTACATCTATAAATCAATATTATAAATCAATAATACTATAGCAATCACTCACATTCACCTCACAGTCATATAACTCCAGTGACTAAATGATAACATGATAGTGAAAGTGTTTAAATATAACAAACCCGAGTAAACCAGAACTGATTAAAATATTTCATATTGTAATGGAGAGAGTGGGAAAGAGGTAAAGAAGTGAGTGCAGACAGGTTGGAATGGGTGGAGAAAGGTGTCAGGAGTTCTGTGTGATAGGAAAATATCAGCGAGAATAAAGGGGGAGGTGTACAGGACAGTGGTGAGACCGGCCATGCTGTATGGTTTAGAGACAGTGTCACTGAAGAAGAGTCACTTCTTGGTGAGACCGGCCATGCTGTATGGTTTAGAGACAGTGTCACTGAAGAAGAGTCACTTCTTGGTGAGACCGGCTATGCTGTATGGTTTAGAGACAGTGTCACTGAAGAAGAGTCACTGAAGAAAAGACAGGAGTCAGAGCTAGAGGTAGCCGAGCTGAAGATGTTGAGGTTCTCTTTGGGAGTGATAAGGTTGTACAGGATTAGGAACGAGTACATCAGAGGGACAGCTCATGTTGGACGTTTGGGGGACAAAGTTAGGGAGGCCAGATTAAGATGGTTTGGACATGTTCAGAGGAGGGAGAGTAGGTATATTGGTAGGAGAATGTTGGACATGGAGCTGCCAGGCAGGAGGTAAAGAGGAAGGCCAAAGAGGAGGTATATGGATGTAATTAATGAGAATATGAAGCTAGTGGGTGCAAGTGTTGAGGATGCAGAAGATAGGGATAGGTGGAGAGAGATGATTCGCTGTGGTGACCCCTGAAGGGAAAAGACAAAATAAGAAGAAGATATTGTTTGATACCAAATGGATGTTGGATTTTCACATCCGAGTGGTCTGAAATTGTTGGTGAATTTCTATAACATCTCTGGCAACTAGAGTAGAAGAGAGTAGAGTAGAGTGGGTTAGATTGCAGTACAGGAGAGTACACTGGAGTAGAGTACAGTGGAGTAGAGTACAGTGGAGTGGGGTAGAGTAGAGTAGAGTAGAGTAGAGTAGAGTAGAGTAGAGAGTCGTGGAGTGGAGTAGAGTAGAGTAGAGTAGAGTAGAGTAGAGTAGAGTAGAGTAGAGTAGAGTAGAGTAGCGTAGAGTAGAGTAGAGTAGAGTAGAGTAGAGTAGCGTAGAGTAGCGTAGAGTAGCGTTTGAGAGCACGTTATATCCCAAGGGGAAATTTTGCGTCACAACACTCACAACACAAGAGCAAAAGGGAGAAATACGACAGTAAAATGCACAATAAAGTCACAATCTAAGACAATATAAAAAAGAAGGACTACACATAATCATATCTATCCTCATTGTTTACAGACTGAGATTTCTGTACAGATTTCTGTCACTGTACAAAAAATCTTACAGGTTGTCAGTTTAAATCTGTATGTTATTCATGTGTGATGAGTAGTTGTGGTAGTGTGTGTTGCTATAGTATATATCAATAATCACCCGTTGGGGATTACAGTGGGTGGCACCACACCACTCTGTCATTGATCATGTTTCCTATAACACAGCATGTTGTACTTACTGTATATTCCAGTGAATAAAATAAACAAGTGTGAAAGCCTGATTCTCACTTGGTGAATGTTTCCAAATTCATGCTATTGTCACAACATTAAGGTAATACTTGTCACTTGAGTTTTCTGCAGAGGGAAGTCTGAGCTCAGGAAAGATTGACTAACACTAGGCTCCACTGCTATAGCCTGAAATTTAACATTAAAGTTTCATGACCTGCAGCCAGACAATAAATGATGCAACATGACTTGAAGTAATTAAAACTTACCTTTAAACTCAGAAGCATCCGTGATTCCTGACTTCCTAAGAGTTACTGAATAGATCTGTAAAGCATTTGTGATATTTGTTATAAATTCATTTGTAATCTAACTCGATTTCAAACCATGCTTATTTGGGTTTATGCAAATCTTAATAGTCAAATTGTGAAACTTCCTCCCTCCTCCTCCTCTCTCTCTCTCTCTCTCTCTCTCTCTCTCTCTCTCTCTCTCTCTCTCTCTCTCTCTCTCTCTCTCACTCTCTTTCCCATCCCTACCACAGAGAAGGTGATTAAAGTCATTAGGAGTCACCTGGCTGCCAGGCGCGCCTCTATTTACACTGCTGCAGGGAGGCCAAATGGAGCGCATCTACACACTTAAATGCTTCAATAGCTGACAGAAGAAGAAAGGGAAATAAAAAGAATGATTAGATAGATTAGATAGATTAGAATGAATGATATATCGCTACCTACCATGGCTTTTATAAAACTGACCTCTTTATGACAAGAAGGATCTGATATATTGTCATATAAATACATAGTCAGCACCAGTCCAGATAATCACAGCAGGGACAAATACAATTAAAACTTTTACAGGGCTTTCATTTGCAACGGTACGGTGTGTTCATTTTGGTTCGGTTTTGATCTTACGAGTGGGTTGTGAAAGTATGATCTGCATCTGTGAGTAAAAAACGACTGACATGTAGGCCTTCTGTATCACATTTTATTTGTTTTATTTGACATATGTTATGGGTACAATGCTGATTTTATGAACATTAGATTAAAGAGTCATGTGGAAGTGTGGTTTAAGGAATTGGATTTGTCATGGGATGTGGCTGTGTCTTACGTTCTGTAAAAGCGGAAGTGTTGTCTGAACAGCGGGATCCTAGTCGCACTGAGAGAGGAGTAGAAGGAACAAAGACTCACAGAGCGGAAACCAGCCATCATATGGCAACAGCATGTTTGCTCAGAGAGCCTCAGATATGGTGGACAGCGCCATCTCTAGGCCACTTCATATGCTCAATTCATGTGCTAAAAATTCTTATTTATTTATTATTATTAATAGGATTTTATGTATAGACAACCTTGAAAGAGTGATGGTTTTAAAATGTTTTTTTTTTTAAAGGGATAAAAAAGGTAATGGTTTGAATAATTTAAACCAAGAGTATTTTTTTTTAAACTTTAACTCTTAACTTGAAAAAAATACTAAAAATAATAAAAAAAATATCACAAGAACCTGCACAGATGAATTCTCATAAGCAAAGTTGTATGTTTTAAAGCCATATATATATATATATATATATAT